>NC_142892.1:8787500-9087500 GCF_054131105.1 Drosophila navojoa | reverse complement strand
GCTAATCTTAAGCTAATATGATTAAAAGACATAAAAGTAAATCTAATTTGCATTAAGATGACTTTCTAATATCCCCCAACCATTCAGTAAAATCCAAATTCCAACAATACGGAAAAATACCAAAAAATACCAAAATACCAAAACTTATGCCCTGAATGCTAAGCTGAACTAGAATGATCAATAGACATCGAATGTAATTTTCAGAGCATTTGTATTAAGGTGAATTTCCTATATCTTTTAAGATTAAGCTTTAAGCCTTAAGCTATTTTTTGCCCAGGCAATTCTAAAAAACCGAAAAAAACAAAAAAATACCGAAAAAATACCAAACAAATATCAACATTTGATACCCCCTAAAAGGTGATCTTAAGCTAGTATGATCAAAGGACATAAAAGTAAATCTAATCTAAAAGTGTTTGCATCTAGATGACTTGTCAATATCAACCATTATTGAAATTCTAAATCTCAAAAATACCAAAAAATACCAAAACCACGAAAACCTATACCCTGAAACCTAAGCTAAAGTAGTATGGTCAAAAGCCACCAACGTGAATATAATTTTCAGAGCATTTGTATTAAGATGAATTTCCTGTCAGCTATTTACAGCTTTAAGCTATTTTATGCCCAGCCATTAATGAAATTCTAAAATACCGAAAAATACCGAAAAAATACCAAAACTGATACCCTGACACCAAAATTTACTATATTTAATTTACTTACTTTATTCAAAGTCAAATGTATAAAATATAAACTTTAAAAACTTCATTCATACGTAAATTCAAAGTGAAACGAGTTTTCCCAACAGCTAGACAAGACATCGCGTACATTATGATATGTGACATATTAGCCAAAGGAAATAAACACATTTATCATTTCTAACCAGGAATCAAGATGGACCACCCGTTGCCATTAAGCAGTCTGAGAGTGAGAGTCGAAGTGAGAGTATGAGGACATCCTGTGTAGTCTGCTGTTTGGCTGCTACCGCTGTGGTCCCGGTCCCCGGTCTCTGGTGCCTGGTGCCGTTCTCGTTCCCGAACACAAACTCTTGTTTTCCTGTCGCAATTGCCACAATATCCTTTATGTCCATCGATATGGCAGACGCGCTTATTGTATTTCGGGCCGTTGTTGTAGTATAAATCCCATATACTGTCAGAGACCGCCAACTGTATTAAAACGAATACAAGAATAATACCCAAGTCATTTATCACTTGGCATATTGTCCAGCTCGATGATTGGCTTTCTCGTTCGCTCTCTCCCTCTCTTTCTCTCATTGTGAACCCATTTCCCGCTTCAGTGGCAACATCTCCTTATTCTAGCTGGGCAGTCCACATGCGTTTCGCACTATAATAATAAATAAATATCGAGCCATGCCCGGCCCGGCCCGGGCACGAGCAGTGGTCCTCGATTGAATAGGATGACCTTTTTGGCTGTCATTTAATTTCGAGCATTGTCTATGCGCTTTGGGAACGGAAACCCCTAATCTAGCCATGATGTTATTTGAAGTGCTATCATACCATCCGATGAGCTATTGAGGCATTGAGGGTTGGTAATGGAATTCCCATTGCCATTCCCATTGCATTGCCGTTGCCATTGGAATTGGAATTGAGCGTTGGCGAATTATTGTTTGAGGTGTTTCCTTTCATTTTTTCTTGTTTTTCTTGCCTGCCTGCCTGACTGCCGGACTGCCGGACTGCCTGCCTGGCTGACTATTTGTATGAAAGAAGTCAAAATATTTACGGTCAGCATTTATCTTCATTTAAGATTCGCCTGCCCGGAAAAACTACAAGCTAAGCACATCCCATGGAACTCTACAAATGACAAGTAATTATATATATTTAATTTATTTCTATTTAGAATTGATTTGAATTAATTATTCATAGCATATCATAAGCTCTATTCATATTAACTTTCAGAAGCGAAACCACATTTATCATATGTATTACTAGAACTTTCCAAGAGAAACGGAGAAATTATAGCCATATACCTTTACCTATATACGTATACAAAGTTCCTGTCAAACCTTATCTCAATTTCACACACTTTAATATTTAAGCTTTTCATCAGCAATTTTGTGTCTGTGATCCCACGGTTTTCCAGTCTCACTAGATTATATTGTATGTTATTCGATGTTGCAAACAAATCCGTAAAACCAACCCCGCAAACATTGATTTACCACAAAAGCGAATTTTGCTGTTAACGTCGACGACAATAATGATGTTGCTAATATTTTGCTGTACTTAAAAGGGATTTCGTGACGGTTTGACTTGCTGTGGGATAATCAAAATTATAATATGACTGATTACTCCAGCCCGAACACCGAAGAGCTCCGCACACGCACATGCACACGCATCCAATGTGAAAAGGACTCGTGTTAATGCAAAAACACATACATACATCATGTATTTGATATTTTAAGGGGTTGCTTTCCTTATCGATGTCACAAAAAATGTTTGCTACGCGCCTCTCAAATGGAAATACCGTGGTGCAAAACATCCGTAAAGCTAACATAAATTGATTGATGATCGCCAAATTGTATCGATTGCATTTGAAAGTAGAGAGTCTTGATCTAGCGTGATTTTAGCGTACTCTAATAGATGGCTGACCATTTAGTATGTTTATATACTTGATCAAAGTGAACGAAAAATCAGGGTAACCTTTAGATAGCCATGTATTCTTATATCAAAAGTTTCCTCAGCTTGTTTCTCTTCACGTGAAATAGAAAAATAGAAAAAGTTTCAGTCTCTGATCGCTTATCGAGTACTTATTCAATTCTATGCGATTCAAGCATCCTTAATAGAGTCCAATACTTCCTTTTCGAATAACAATCAAACTAGCATAAACATGTTGCCTAATTTTGCATAGTAATGAATTTAAATAATATAGTTTCATCAACAACAAAACATTTTGATGATTTACTTCCAGCAACAAGCCAGGCACAGCTGTATCCATAACAAACTCTACAAATAATTCCCATTTAAGATATGCATCTATTAGAGCCATAATGAGCCAAACATAATAGGAGACTTTGTCAAGGCACTCTATTGTATAAATATATACATATGTATGTATATGGTCTATATGGTGGGTCAGTTGGCTGCACTTTGTTGTTATAGGAAAACACGTGTTGACGCAACCGCAAAAGCAAACAGCCCAATACGCCCAACACATGTCTGGGCCGGCTGCAGGGTGTGCTGCTGACTCCTGGCTCCTGGCTGCAGGCTGCTGGCTGCGTGGGAGTGGCTGAGAGCAGCCGTATCGTAAAATTGCATCCGAGGCTGCTGCGTGCTGTCGGGAGCCTGCAGCCTCATTAAAACCGCGAAGGCGTATACGTGGATCTGCCCAATGCAAAATTTCCATATTGAAATTGAATTTTCGCAATGCGTGTTGCGGTTTTGCTAGGGGCAAAGCCCATCGACAGCAGCTGGAGCTGCAGCAGGAGCAGGAGTTGAAGCAGGAGCAGCTGCAAGGATGCGCCAGCTTTAAAGCATATCACTTGTGTAAAATCCGAGTCGCTGACGGTACTGTTATTTTCCACAAATAAAGCAATAGATAACTTTCCGCGGACTGATGGCTGCACATACATACATAAATATTCTGTATGTATGTATGTATGTATATTCACAGCTTGGCTGTGTTAAAAGCTCGGGATAATTTAATTAAAATTGTAAAATATTTGGCGGATTTTGCATAAGCCTGCAAAATCCCATTAATTCAGAAAGCAACCCATTGTTGACCGCAACACAATCAAAATATGCAAATTTATCGCATTAACTCGTGAAACTTCGAATGGCCGGGCCAAAGAAAAGCCCCAATCCAGCTGGTAAACAAATACCAGGAGCTATTTAATTGGTAGAAACGACCAGCAGCTACTACCATAAAAGTTAGCCACAGGGAGTGTGCTCTGCCACCACCCGGGCTCAAGATCATCATCATCATCACCGTCATCGTCATCGTCATAGACCCTCGCACAAAGTAACTCGCCTTTCCCAGACACTTCTATTGACCCATTAAACACCCCAATTGAACAGCTTCTGACAGCTCCGAAAGCCAGCTCTGCTCAGCGCGACGTTCTCTATGTTATTTATGGTTCACACCATGGCACAAATATTTTTTTTTTACTTTTACATTTACATTAACTTAAGCTAAATAAGATAGCTGAAAATTGTATTTAATTGGTGTCTTAAGAAAAACACATTATCCTGCGAGATGCGAGTGAGACGAAGTAGAGTTACTTTTGAGCAGATCCATCAGCTATGCATTCAAATTGAATAAGAGGAATATGAGGAAGTAAATAACCACAATGAAATAATATTTAATATTAGCTATACTTTATGAATGGATGAACATGCAAATAACCTATAATAAAAATCTCTTTTATATTTGTTATTCATTGGTTTCATTTATTATTCATTAATATAATTATTTTATATTTTGCTTTTACTCAGCAAGTTAGTATAAATATACAGGATATCTTTCAGCCAATCATTCTTGATTAAAACACATCCATGGTTGCATATCTATATTCAATTAATTAATTATGTAGCCTAGTGTAATTTCTATACACATCCATTTATATAGTATATATTTATGTATATATAAAAAAGAAAAAAAGAAAAAATCAACTGGCTTTTCCAATATTAATGTACTCGTAATATGATATCGACGATTTCTCAAAAACCTGTTCAACTTCTTTAGCGACTATTGAATCTCTCGGCGGCAAACTAGTTTCGTTGGACACATTAAAAATGTTTGCATTATTAAATGGTTAACAAACATGTGTTAGCATTTGTTCAAGTTAATGTTTAGGCATTCAATTATATTATAATGGGATGTAAATGTAATGGGAAAACATCATTAATTTCGCATAGAGTAAATCCTTTCCTCTCCTCTCTTTCTGTGTCTCATTCTCTTTCAGTTTTTTTCTTTCTTTTGATTTTAATGTACGCAAGAGGGAAATAAAATACCATTATTGGCTTTGCAGAACCTTTTTGCCTATTCCTAATCCTTCGATGCGTCTAAATGGAATCAAATCCTCAAAATTGGATTGAAGAGGAACGCCCACTCTGTAGACAATCCAGCTACAGCTACAGCTACAGCTACAGCTACAGCTACAGCTTCGGCTCAGACAGTTACGCATTTATGTTTATTTGGCCGTTCCACGTTCCACCCCCCGGAGCCCAGTCGCCTTCTTAATGTGCCAGCCAAATGCTCAATTGCGGTGTCCCAGGACATGCCAAAGTGAACGGAATAGGGGATTTCCACTCAACTACATTGTGTTCTCAGCCAAAGTGGACTGCCTGATGCTGATGCTGGCTGCTGGCTGCTGAAAATGTAAACAGAGGAAAATGGAGACTCAATTACTTAAACGGTTAGTCCATTGTTCAACATACATAAATTTGCATATTTCTTATTTCTGTTTGTTTCCGTTTAGGTGCGATAGTCAAATATTTTCATTAACATGCAGATTTGCCCGGTAAATTTGGTAAATCAAGACGAGCTGAGTGTATATAGATATGAATATTATTAGACTACCCTAGTACTCTTTTATTTATCAGCCAAGTAACTCTTTGAACTGTTTGAGTTTATTAACTCTAGCAGCATAAGTTCGGTGTAGTGCCTGGCTAATCCCAAGCTTCAGTGCACATCAGCTTTTTGGCTAGTAGGCATCATAATTTATGAAGCTCCTCCACAATTGGTGTGAGCCGCCAAAGCCGTGGTCCCAAAAAAAATAATAAAATAACAAAAACCAAGGAGAAGAAAAGTCGAACAGAAAAAATGACTACGTCATACTGCGCAAACTGTGTCTGACCTGCACAGCAGGCGCTGGCGGAGTTTTGTTCTTATCTTATCCCGCTGTCGTGCCATGGAACAGAATATGTTCTTATTTGTGAAATTGCTTACTTGCGAAGATCTGACTAACTAGTTTCAGCCAGGAATACTCCAACTGCCTCTGCTGCTGCCGCTGCTGCTGCGACTCCGAGTCCAACTGCTGCTGCTGCTGCTGCTGCTGCTGCTGATGATGGTTTAGACCGAGTGGCCTGTCATTGTGGTTATGTTGGGATTGTTAAACAACAATATATGCGGACAAAGAAACAAACAAGGGATTACTTGAAAATCGTTGATGGCTTGGTGCCATACCAATGCCAGTGCCGTCTGGCCAATGCGGACGGACCCCCTGGCGACAAACACAGGCCACATCCGATGTTCTTTCACCTACATAACGTGGTTTGCACTTCCAACATCAAAGTTTACACAACAGCGAACCCGAACATGGCTCACAATCGATCGGCAAACGCATCTCTGATCAGAAGAGTGAAGCTGATTAAACTATGGGAAGCAAAGGTACAGAGAGTATGTATTATGATAAGTATGTAAACTACATCCATCATTCTGTGCCAATGGCAGCAGCAATGACTATCCCTTCTCTTTTAAATAAGTATTTATATTATAATTGATATATTTCCTATTCCTATGTCATTTCCCCATGGTATCTATACAATATCTCACTTTTCGACATCTACAGGAATAATCCTTTTACAATCAAATCCCATTTAGAATCATATCGCTTCACACCCCTATCATAATCCCAGTTGTCTAGGGACTCCATCTATTTATCTATGTTATCTTTCACTGTGAGAGAGTCAACTAATTTGCAGGCATTCCATTTGGATGGCTGTCTTGACTCTTCTATCTAATCGATTGCTGACAGTTCTCAACGGTAGCGAAATTAATTTCAGTTTTCAAACCCCTTTTTTGTTCAGCTCGTTGGAGTCTCACCCAAACGAATTAAGACACGTGTTGAAGCGACTTGATTTTAACACGGAAGCGTTCCAACCCTCCGGCAAACCCCGTCAACAGGAAAGGGAAAGCTCTATGCCAGTGGCAGAGCTACATGCTGTGAGTTAATTCCTTTCGATGTGGTTATGAATTAGGCACAACTCATCATTTGCAGCATCTGCGACTGTGCTTTTTAGGTGGGTGGGCGGACCGGTTCGCCGGTTCGCCGGTTGGCCGGATCGCCTTCACGAATATCGAATCAGACACAGAAACTTTGTGTTAACACCCGACCATTACATAGCCGAAAGGCATCTGCAAGAACAATATGTGGCACGCGGCACGTGCCTCACTGCCTTACGGCCGCACTGCAGCCAAGCGTCTTTATGTGACAACAAACAAATAAAACGTGCACCTCACACCCTCCAGCCCCTGAGCTCCAGACTCGTATGTTACAATGTATTTGATGTATACAAAATAACATTATGCTTTCCATATAAGTTTTTTCCTCTAAGAATGCGATTCATCATGCTAAGAAATGTATTCTTAGTATATCATAGACTTGGGCGAGCAAATAAAAAAACCTTTTACTTTCTCAAGATCCCTGCAGACTTGTCGTAAAATTCAAGTGAGTTTTCGCTGTGGTGAAAGAACTCGTATGATGTGTAAATTGTTACATAACTGAAGTGATCCTATCTGAACAACATTTAAACATTTTTTATTTACTATCTAGATGACAGGCAGATGGACCTGTTTAAACTGTCATATCAATTACATCTATACCCATAAAATGTATATACGAGGGTAGTCTAAAATTTATTCGACCTTCAGTTGCAAATAAAGTACGATGGTGATAGAGATATAAATAGACTAATATCTAATGTAACGCAATATCTCTATAAGGAATAGTGAACTTAAAATTTATTAAATATACATATGTATATACATATTTATTTAGCACTAAATATGTCTCATTTCATCCAGTATAAGTAACAAATAAATCGAAAGCCTCTTATGCTCGAACTTGTCCCCTAATCAGTATCAAATTTTATTGCCTCCTGCAATCCCTTGACCAGCAGGCCTTAACGAGCATTATAACATAAAATTCTGCAATTTAAAATACTTAAAATGTGTAACAGTTGCTCATTTTATGAACAACATCATTATTTCACACTACTTAATTTACTGTTAGTCGAAATTCACCACGAATTACCAATTTATTAGATGTGTGCGTGTGCGTGTGCGTGTGTGTGGGTGTTTGGCTATATATCCTGAATACTGATGCGATTGTACTTAACGTTGCGAATGGGGTGACTTTACCGCACAATCTTTCGCCCTCTCTCGCTCGCACCCATTGTAGTTGTATGACTGTATAGCAAACGTCAGTGATTCCCTGATTCCCCGGCAAAGGCATGCGCGATGGGTTTTATGAAGGTAAACAAGGAGCGTCGTTCGCTATTTGTGTTTGTTTTTACATCAGTGTCAGTGCACTGGGCACTGACTTTCGACACGTTTTCTGACTTAATTTTAGTTTATTGCTTTTTATGTATCTGTGTGTGAGTGGTGGTGTTTGTGTGTGTGTGTGTGTATTAAAAATCATTCATAGTATGCGCTCACCACCCGCTCGACTGCAGTTTATGAGCGACCGGCAAACAATTGGCATGCTCAGACTAGAACGTCGTCCGCCACGTGTTGCGGATGATATCCTTGGCGAATTGTTGGGCGTAGTGCTGCTCCTTTGAAGTCGCCCAGGACGCACTAGAGTCCGTTGACTTTTCCAATTGGCGGGGTCGTAACTGATGCTAAGACGTGAAATTAAGTCAGCCTCCGCTCAGCGCCGCTCAACAACGCAATTTTCCTCGGCAGAGGGCCCTGGGATGTTGAGCTCTACTTATGCCTGTGACAGATATAAACTTTTTGTTTACTGTTCTCACGCTTGTGACTACCAAATGACGGATTGAATTAGGTAAATATTTGTTCATGGAGCGCTGGTCCGATACACAGCCCTGGTTAGATAGCCCAACTGCTAGAGCACCGGCACAAGTCGCCTGATTAAAGCCACATGATAACAATAATTGTTTTTCTTTTAATATATTCATCTATTTTTGTGTTTTTTTTTTTTTTATTTTTCGTTTTGTTGTATTTCGAAAAAGTTATAAATGTTGACGCATGACACGTGCCACAGTTTATCGTTATGATAAGCGCCAACAAGTGAGAGTGATCTAAGCGAACGTATATTCAAAATTCTTCCCATACTCAAATTGTTGCTTTGGGTTAGACCGTGTAGGTATTCGAAAATTGATAATTTGTATAACATTTGTTTAGTTTCGACAAACCTTCTGATGCAATTTTGTATATGTAGAGCTTATAGGAGTCGAGTTATACATATTTTAATAGATCTCACTAGGCTTCCCTAGACTCTTAATGATATTACTTTCTACCAATATTCCCTACCTCTAGCATGAGTATATCTAATTGGCAAAAGGATATCAAACATCTACATAGACACATTTCCAATCAGACATACATACATATGTACACACTCTCCATGTGTACTCCAAGCTGACCCCTCGACGTAATTTTCGCAATTCTATTCATTTAATTGCCAAATGCATATAAAAATTCATTATATTTTAAGCAGAGCACGCAACGAGTGGCCTTTCACAAGTGTTGACACAAGTCTTCAGCTTTAACTGAAAAACATCATTTCCAGTTTGATGATGAATTCAAGTGCTACCCAGGATGCTATCTGGCACTCGCCCTTGCACTACCACCGCCACCGCCACCGCCACCGTCCCGGACGCTCTGTGCTCTTGGGCAGCCTGGCATGCAGAACTCTTCTGTGCGGCCGACAGTATTTGCACAAAAAAGTTAATTAATTTAATGAAAGGTTCGCCAACTAGTGTAACAAGTTCAGTTGTCATACAAGTACATCTGTAATTACATAAATATGGCAGCCCACGTTATGCGTTCGTAATTGAAAGTATAACAGCCTTTGCAAGCGCTTAGAGTGCATAATTAAACATAATTCATAGTAGTTATTTGTGTAACAGAAGTGGAGCTGCTATATTTTTGGCCAATGACTATTTTTAATCATATTTGCTTAAGTAATGCATATGCCCGCAAAGCTCTCCTATTCCTGCTCCAGCTCCAGCCCAACAAAAATACATACAAGACTATTAATTAACTCTGCCGAATTTGGACTGCCAGTGCCTCACTTTCACCTTCTGCTTATAGCTGAGATTCATCACACCCTCGCCTTTATATACCCCTTCTCGCAATTCTATCGCTCTTTTAAGGCCAACCCATATCTACACAGATTTACATTCGCTGAAAAGAGCTTTTCTTTACACACACCTGCAAAGAAAGATGATATAGATATTTGTTTGGTTGATAGCTGATATTTGTTTTGTTTCTCTCTCTTTCTCTAAGCTATTGTGCTGTTTTTCTTAAATGTAAAAGATACATATTTTATTTTATTATTATTACTTTACACATAATCTTATAAAATAAATTAATATTCATCCTTTGGTAGCTTTATCAGTATAAATACGCACATACAGACATACAAATATATGTATAAGGTTAAAAATAAATTGGTAAAAAAATGTATACAATCGTCGCACTCAAATACATACTATACGAAGATTCCTTGAAATGTACATTATTATAATATCTATGTATGTGTGAGTATGTGAGTGTCTGTGTGTGTGGGCGTGTATGTGTGAGTAAACTCAGCTTTATTCCTCTTATAAGTATATTCAATTCGTATTTAATCCTCTATATTTTCGGACAACTTATGTAGATCTGAATAGTTTAATATGGCGCGATGTAGGAACTCGTATTGTGCCTAAAATAATAATTAAAAACAATATATTAGTTTCCTTTGTTTTATAGCAGTCATGTATTATACTTACGAATGAATTTAGAAGTCCTGGTCGCTGAGATCGCAATTTTCTTGTTATCGAACATATATCTACACTCTTTTCCAATCTAAGGTGCTGAACCAAAATGCACATCGCAACAAAAATTGAACTTCGATCAGTGCCCAAGCTGCATAAGTAAATATAGTTGATAATTAAAAACAATCGACAATATAATGAATACTAGTAGTAAATTACCTGCAATGAACGGTTAGAGGCGATCGACAACCATTGTTTTTGTGATTCTTATAATGTTTGTGTGCTTGGTCCACCAGCTCAATAATGCCCCGACAGACTTCAGGAACTTCTCCATCGACAGTGGGCCAACCATTATACTGGAATTGAGTCACCTTAAGGGTATCGTCGATTTTGCAATTCGTTACGTAGAACTCTCGACGAGTGTAATACGGACAACTTTCACTATGTACGTATTTTACGAGTATTTGATCATATTGGATTTCATCATCAGCCCAATAACGTGGACATTTCCTGGGACCGTCTCCAATCTAAATTGGAATTGTAGCATATTAATTGTAAAGTCAAACTGCACAACATTTTACTCACCTCGGATATCATAATCAGTGTGGAAACACTTTGCTCAGATATCATTCTCCAAAAATCTCCAATTGTGTTCTCCATAGGATCTTGTGCAATTATAAAGGACTCGCTATTATCATATCCCTCAATGAAAGAGGCATTTATATAGGTTGAATTATCGTTCGTTGGTATGGGACTTAGAATAACCTAGAACAAATTAAATATAGATTAGTCAACACATCAAGTGATTTTCTTTTCAATTTGCACACTTACTCTATTGCGATCGTATGGAATAATGTCATGGCATCTATTTTTAAGCATATTCTCCTTAGCTTCGCCTACGCTGCAAGTTTTATTTATCTCATCCGTTGTGTTAACAAGTTTCTTAAATTATGAAGGATAAGAAAGAAATTTAACAATTTTATTTTATTGAGACAAATCACTGCACACAAACCTCAAATTCCAATTCAAGCAAGCATTTTCCCTCATTCGGCTTGAATTTTAGATTCTCAATTGTTGATGGCAATGCATTCAGTGGTATATCCGTGTTTCCATATGTAGCGGTGTCCAACAATGCTCGGTAAAGGAAAATGTATTGTTTCTGCAATGAGGTAATGTATTTATTAATAATATATTTGTATCATTCATGGTATTGTATCGTTAACTAAGCCAACTCACCAATGATTGGACCAAAAAGTTACGCTGATGACGTAAATCGCACACAGTATTAAATATGGATACCATATTCTCTTCCTCCAACTGTTGCACAAGAGAGTCCAATGCGACTAGAGTACCTGTTCGACCGACACCTGCGCTGCAGTGCACCAAAATCGGACCTCTTTGCACCGAGTATACCGAATTGATTTGACGAATAAACTTGATAATGCCATGCGGATGCTCGGGAGCCATAAAGTCCTTCCATGTCAGATAATGATACTGAGTAATTTGCCTGTGATCTTCCTCGTCGCCGATCAGATTAGACTTGGTGATATCTAGGGATCGTATAATATAATCTCCAGTCTTCCGTTCTGCAGTAAATTTAACTGAGATATCGCCAAACTGCTTGGAGTCGAAAACCTTTTCCGGCCAATACTTTGCGCATTTCGACTTATTATATTCCTCCAGATTTGTCAGCATAACAATTATCTCTAAATGTTGTTCCCAAATCATACGCCAGAAATCGCTAATTGTGCTTTCCATGGGACCTTGAGCGCAGATAAATTTCTTCCTCTCCTTATATCCAATGACAAAATTGGCGTTTATATAGTCCGTACTCTGGTTTCCATTAATTGGCGATAGCTTAACTCTAGTTTGATCGTAGGCCTTAATATCTGGATATCTATTCTTGCACGCATTTTCTTTCATGTCACTATTCTTTGTCGTTCGATCAGTAAATCGATTGGGTAACATTTCGTATTCCCTTAAGAAACCATAATCCGTATCCTTATGCCGATTTTTATAGGCACTAACTAAATCTGCTTTATGAATGGGCCCAGTATCGAAACCTTTCTGATTGCCAGACCCTATGAACTGGCTGTGATTGTTGATCCGACGTCTAAAAAGAGTTCTGAAATTCAAATTTACAAATTATGAGTTTAAAGAAATTATAAGTCGGACAAATCAGTTGTAATTACCTTAAGGAATCCCTTAGAGTTAATGTATCTTCGTCTGGCATTGCGTTCTTCGTCTTTTGATGATGGACAATCCAGAATATAATGAAAATGACAATCACTCCCAATGATATAGCAGCGGCCTTGATGCCAATATTTAAATAGAACTTTGAATCATCTAGGGAATGTACTTGTTCTGCCTCAGTCGCAGGTGTCATTACATCAAAGTAATCGCTGTAAGCCATGAGAACCGTGCTTCCAGACCGAACTATAATAGGAAAGAAATATATTGTTGAAATGCTCGCATTTTGGGTAGTTATATAATTAACTTGCCTATAATCTCAAGGAAGCCAGTGTAATTGAAATTTATATCTATTTCGCCATCGTATATATCTCCAATATTATTCGCATTACTATTATTTGTGTTCTCCTTTTCAGTGCCAACTGTGGGATTTCGTCGTATTCTCATTCTACTTCCTAAGACTTGTATGGCCTGCTCTGTTAAATTGCCATCTTTAAGTAGCTGTTCTTTTTGAATCTCTGCTGGAGTTGGGGCGGAATCTAAAAATTAAAGAAAATTATGATTAGTAAGTTATCCACATATATACATACATATAAATTATAGCATAATCTTTAGTATCTTACCTATTTTCAAGGCACTTTCTTGTTTTCTTAAAAATGGTGCACCGTCTAAGCATTTGCGGCAGATATTATCGTTGTCAATAAGATCTTCAGGCTTGTTAAGGAAACGCATTTCGTCTCCTAGAAATATTTCCGATCTAAAGTATCGATTGCTCAGCATCTCAGCTATATAGGCATAATTATTGGTCTTATTAATATTGTTGTGCACTTCATTGTACGTAGCCACGCTTAGTTTCTCGGGAGCCGGTAGTTCGCTATTGCCATTGGTTATTTTGACTAGATACAGTCGATAGCAGCAGATAGGTCCATTCCTTTCGCTAACTTTCGGTATATATAATTTTAAAACGTATTTTGGGCCATTCTTAACCTTTGTCCACATCGTTTTGCCAATTTTTTCGGGCGTAGAAATTGGCATGAAGCAGTTCACAACGGCAGCCTCCCCATTTTTCTTATGTCTCGTAATTGCGGATACTGTTGCAGTATAATTAGTATTTGGACTAACGCCTTCGTAGATCGTTTTATGGCTGGGCTCATCGACCCTTCGGATTTTGGGGCCCCATTTCTTCGTTAACATTTCGCCCTCTTGATTATAGTACGTGTAGTTTCCTTCGAGGATAATCAAGTATGAAATGATCTTTCCATTGGGATTTTGGGGTACATTCCAGCTGAGTGAGATCGAATCCAGCCCAGAAATGTTCTTATTATGGCAATGTATTTTCAAATTAGTTGGTTTCGTTGCAACACCATCCATGGTTGTACCATTCACTTTCTCTGACCAGGGACCACAGGTTTTGGTCAGATCGCTGCATGCCCGCACTTGGAACTCGTAGTCCGTGGCGGTCTTCAGTTTGTCAAACATATACGGCAAATTTCTCGAGTTCTGTTGGTGGAAAGCTTTCTCAATCAATTTCGGCACATCACCTGCCTCAGAGACAGTCAATTCATAGTATTGGATATATTCAATAAGATCGGGTGAAGGCGGATTCCAGCCTATGGTAATTGTCGAAGCTGTGCTGCCAGTTGTTTCAACCTTTGGTATGAATGTCGGATCATGATCCAAGGTAGTCACAGCAGATGGATACTGATTGGCAGGGCCTTCGCCAATCGAGTTCTTGGCGCTTATGCGCAGATGGTAGGTTGTATTGGGACTGAAATTCTCCAAGACATATGATGTATAGCTGCCATTGATAATATCTTTATAATATTTGTATGCAGGCGAACCTTCTTGTGAATACTGAATAAAATACTTTTGAACAGGATCATTGCCATCATTCACCGTCCAATTCAAGTATATTTTACTAGCGCCAACAGCTTTCACATAATCGATGCTGACTTGCGGCACTTCCATGACAAGCAACGTTATTTCTTTCGAAATGACCTCATCCTCAGCGTCGTTATGCAGAACACACTTATAAGTTCCATTCTCCTTCTTATAAACCTCTGTTAATTCCAGTGTAAAGTTCAATTGTGTATCGCTCAGCTTGTGTATCGAGGCAGAGGCGTCTAGGAACGCAACTGGACTTCCATCCTTCAGCCATTTCAGCTGCTTGTTTGTCGTTTCATTCTGCGGATATATCTCAAATACACAATATATAATGGCACTTTGCTTGATCTTTCGTTTGATGCTCTCAACGGTGCTTTCAATGATTTTCGGTTGAAGAAATGGCTGCAAGCTATACTCCACGGAAGTATTTGTCACAGCATCTTTGCATGCATAGTTCCCACTGTCCGATATATTCACATTGCGTATGTAAAGTACATTCTTATACTTTTTGACATCATTACTTAAGTTCGAATCGGCATTTTCTTCGGGAATTATTATATTCTCAGATATTGTAAATCTGAAAAATGTGAATCAGAATACTTTAGTAATGTAAAATAGGGAAATGATTTCACAATAAATTACTATTCGTTTACAAGTCTGTATATTGTATTGACATGTTAATTAGTTGTATCAATAGATTAGCATATTATTATTATTATTATGAACGTACCTTGTATCAAATTTATAATTGGTTTCATTATTAAATATCCAAATTGCAGGCTTGTGTTCAGTCGCACATTCAAATGAAGAATTCTTTCCAACTTCAACCCATTCTAAAAAGAGAAAAAAGTAAGAATATTAATGTTAATATTAATTGTTATCTGCATATCATTTCACTTTATTTATAATAAAAAAAATTAATTTACAATCTATATGACTGCTTCCTTCATATACTGCCATAAATAAAAAATAACCTCAGTAGCAGTTAAGATATTCTGATACGATAAATACAATCTGTTGGGCACCTTAAATTCTTGTTATCTGCTCTGTCGCTGTCGTTAATCAGTCCAACAATTTTTAGCTTGATTAGGGCGTTATTAGTCATAGTGAGCATAGATAATAGTTTGTCTATAAACGAAAGAGCCGTATATACTAACACATATATGTACATATATATATTTTATTAAATTTGAGTATTTCCTATCTACTAGTTGAGCCAACCCTTAAAAGGCATATTAAAAAAAAAAAATCTTTGTCTGGTATGCTGCTGTTGAGAGACATAAAAGAAAATATCAAATTCATATCTACATGTCTGCAGATGATAAATTTCTATTGTAACGTCGTTGATTATTGTTAATAATCGCATGTATTTACATATATTTAACATTTTAAGCGTTTTGCAAGCGGCATAAACACATACACACTCGACACACCTACATGCATACGCAAAAAAAGTATGTATGTATTGTACATATATAGAGGTGTATAAACTTGTATACAGGCATTTGCGTTTGGAATATGCAAAAACAAAACACAGATCTTTTGTGAAAAAAACATAAGCTGGCACATTGAATAGTTAACCTTTCAAGTCAAGAGTAAATATGTTATTAGTTTTCACTTTTACCTGTTATATTTCCTTGCGCAAATAAGTTAATAAATAAGAAAAGTATAAGTATCACATAAGCATATATTCGGTGTTCGTAAAAACACGCCATCGCCTTCTAACTATGCAGGTTCTTTTGAGTATTTCAAAGGGCACAAAGTCGTCCCTCTTCTTAAATATCAAATAAACTTTAGTACACTTTTATAGCCACATAATTACAAAATTATTTATGCTGCTCGTTTAGTTAATACTGGCTGGAATCTTTTTGGCACAGGCGACGTGGTGTTGGAAAACAGTTGAAAAAAAGTGTTCTAAGAAGTTATCTATCACACCCTATATAAAGAACAAATGTATGCGATGTGGAACGTGAGTGAAACTATCGAAACATATATATCTATGAACATATTTCGGTAATACTTTTTATTATTGTCTATTTTATTTATATATAAATTGAATCATAATTAATTCAATACTCTCAAATCTTCCTTACAATTATATTTTGATTATAATTTAACAACGATAGTTCCACGTTATCTTGACTACCCACAGTTGCCATTTCGATATCGATATAAGGAGATGCGGCTTTAATATTTTATTCTTTTTATTGCCGGCGCAGCTCAGTTTGTATATATTTTGTATTTGGCAGAAAGTTGTAACCTTTTATATAAAACATATACTAAGAAAGTCATACGCGTGCATAGAAACACAAATATTTCAAAGATGAAATTGGTGAGGTATGAGAAATCTAAATTGTATTAAATGTATAAACATGGTTGCTACTTTATACGTTTGTACATTAAACATGGACATACATGTGTGACTACAAATTAGCATGTGCAGTTAAACGTTTGTTTGTATGCAAAAAGATATCATGATTAACAAATAAAATATGTTCCATAAATTTTAATATTAATGTGTATAGTTATAACGCGGTGAGCCCCCTTTGCTGGCCGCAGTTGACAATTGCTAGGAACCTCAAGTAAATTAGATTGTGTCTGTGTGTGTATGTCTTATGCCTTCAGCAATATTTTGAGCGCCAAATTTGAAGATTGGAAAAGGACACAAAATAAAGGCAATAATATGTACATATATTAGTTTGTTTGTATTTGAAAAATAACTTGCTTGGTATTTATTTACAGTAAAAGAACATTAGATAAATTTCAATTTAATAATATATCCTCTTTACTATTTTTCTAGATTTCTGATGAAGCTCAGTCATGAGACTGTAACAGTTGAATTAAAAAATGGTACTCAAATTCATGGCACAATTACTGGAGTGGATGTGGCAATGAATACTCACTTGAAGAGCGTTAAAATGACTATTAAAAATAGAGATCCAGTCCACTTGGAGTCCTTAAGCATTCGTGGCAACAATATTCGTTATTTTATATTACCTGACAGTCTGCCATTGGAAACGTTGCTTATCGATGATACTCCGAAGTCGAAGTCCAAGAAGAAAGACAGCGGGCGTGTTGGAAATCGTGGACGAGGCAGAGGCAGCCGTGGACGCGGTGGTCCAAGAGGACGTGGACGAGGCAGGGCTCCGGCTAGACGTTAAGTATATAGTTCAGAAACTGGAAAACAAAATTTATGTATGAGTAACAATTACAACTGCCCGGTACAAATGAAATTTGGGCAGATTTTAAAAGAAAATATAAATAAATTTCTTATGATATATATTCGCTGTATGCCCAATAAAACCAAAATGCTGTATGAAAATAAATCTTACTTTCTACCATATTTGGCCATTATTTTTCTATACTTCTGTCTCAGTAATTGGAAAGCAATTGGATGTCATAACGCTAAACTCCTTACAGATTCGATTCTTTCGTATTGTTATCGAAAAGTGTCGCACTACAATTATACAATCCACAAGCACATTTTATATGCGATAGTTTTTGCGGTTAAATATTTTTACAATTACAATTTATGGCCACACTGTCCCTCAGTCAGAGTTCTTGTTTTTGTTCAACATTTTAAGTTTTCGTGTTTGCTGTTGAATTTGGGTATTATGCCACCCCCAAGACCAAAGGGGATTGGATTTACAACAGGGGTCACACCAGCTAGACCCAGTTCAAATACCCCCATGTCGGAAAGACAACAAATGGCTTTATTAATCCAAATGACTGCAACGTCCTCAACAGGTAAGCCAAAACATACAAATCTACTATCTGTTTATATGTACGCCGCCACTGTATATGTGTACCTCTGTTTGTACGTGTGTAGTTGCGTATAGGTACATACATACTTTACAATAGCGTATACATACAACGAATCTTTGAAGTAACACGCAGCTACCAAATATGTGGGCGTAAATTGCAGTTAAAACTAAGAAATAAATACTTTTGCAATAACGTTTATAACTAATGCGTGTGTATGTGTATCTAGCGTACATATTGATTGGATTGTGATCTCATTTTTCTTTTATTAGCCCTACGAACTTTACTGTTACGGTTATTGTTACATGAGTGCTGCCATAGATAACGCCCAATTGAGCTGTTCTGTGACATTTCTAATGTACCATTCTTATTTTTCTTTGCATACATACATGTGTACATACTCACATACAGACAAATGTTAATTGTGAGTGCCGTCTCATATGTGAAAGTGTATATGTATTTATATGTGTGAGTCTTATAAGGAAAATATCCTCTACATACTAATTTGGGTGGGGTTATTTCATATCGTTAGAAAAGCAGTTTGTCACGAAATGTGAAAGGCAGAGAGAGAAATCGTCGTAGCTCTACAAAGTATTTATAAAAATATACATATGTGTGAATGATTCTCTACAGTCGTGTCCCTATTAATAAATACACCTTTTAATAGCTACTAATTAAATTTGTATTATGTATTTGTTCTCTCTTTCAAAAAGAAACATCGCGTACGCATTCAAAGAAAAATGATAAAAAAGGTGATGCAGATGTTGAAGAAGTCACTGCCACGGATAAGCAGTTAGAAGTCGTCAATGAAACCAAGGAGAAGGCAGCAACAGAGGATTCCAGTTCAGAGAGTAAAAATGCTGAACAAAATATAGCTCAAAGCGTGACAAGCACAAAGCGAAGTTATTCGGATGTTGAGGAAGACATCGAGGAACATGGCGACGACGTAAAGAAGAAGAAACGCAAAGATTTAGATAATTTGAAAGACGTAAAGAATACTTCACTTAAGGTATCATCTAAACTGGAGAAAACCTCAAAGTTGGCGTCCACCAAAAACTCGCCCTCAGGTAGTAAAATAAGTACGACAGTTGCTGACAAAGAGCTGGAGGTGAACAAGACTGTGGAAATTGAAAATGAAACAGAAGGTAGCGAGGATTATAAGAGCAATGATAGCTCATATAATGGTGCCTTGAAAGTGCCACCGCTGAAGATTGTAATACCGCAGCAGAATTGCTCGATCGACACGGATGGTAATGTCCTGCGTACTGGTAAAGTAGCTGCATCACGGAATGCGGCGTTGCCCTATGTTGTCAGCTCCAATAGTGATTCGATTGACACGGTGCTATCCAATCAATGTCTGAGTCCACATGAGAGTCCACAGAAAGTCAATATCGCCTGCTCGACCATACTCGATGATAAGAATATCAAGCTATTTAATGACGAAAAGAACCTAAGGGTCTTACGCAGCTCCTATCGCAGCGGCGTCACAAGCGCCGAACGCAGCTCGAACAACTCCTCCCCGCAAATGCAGAGCAGCTCCCCATCGCCAGCCTCATCGAATCATGCCAATGACAATGCTGATATCAAGGGCTCCTATACAAATATGACAGCCAGTCCCATACAGCACAACCAATTTGATCATGAGGTGTTGCCGAATGTGCCGAGTCCTTCGACGTCCTCGACGTCATCGTCGAAGGAGATCAATTCATCTTCGAATGTTGAGCTGCATCCGCGTAAGCGAAAAATAAGACCGAAGAATAACGATGATAATTCGAAAAATTCTCATGCCGATAACTCGATGGCCTCTGGCGACACCCACCCGCATGATTATCCGTTTACGAATGGATTTCAGATGTTCTTGAATATTCGCAGGCAAGTGGAGAGGAAGTGGAGAAATCTGTATCCCGTTAAACCTAGGCCACCTCAGGGCTACAATGACTATCTGCTCACGAAGCGTACTTATCTGTTAAATAAAAATGTGACGACGCCTGTAATCGAAGTGCCAGATGCCATTCCCGAATGTATGCGAGACTTTTATATCCAGCAAGAGAAAGCCAGGCGAGATCTGTCCGACGGGCACACAGTGGAAAGAGAGAAACTCTGTTTGAGTGTAGAGCAGGAGATAATCCGAGTGCACTCAAAGGCAGCGAGAAGTATATCTGGCCAAGCTGCTCCCTATTCCGTGTGTACGTTTCTAAAAGACGATGAAATCTATAATATGATTACGCCAGAGCAAGACGAAAAGGAAAAGAGTGCGCGCTGTCGCTTTAATGGTCGCTTGCTGCTCAGCTGGCTACAAGACGTCGACGACAAGTGGGAGAAGATAAAGGTAAGATGAACTCAATTGTATTTTATAGAAACTAAAATCTAATACGATACTTTACTTTTCTTTGCAGGAATCCATGGTCTTGCGACAGCATAACGAAGCGGAAAGTTTGCATGCGGTTCAAGTTATGGATTGGAATATGTGTCTGAGGAAAAACAAATTGTGTGATTACATTTACGAGCCAACCGTCGATAAGATTCATGTACCCATTGTTTATGTGGCTGATGATTTTGATATGTTGCCAGCATAAGAGTGGGCTTGGCTCGATTCAATTTGCAGTTATTTATACAATGTAAAAAAAAACTTTTGGCTGGCGAAAAACATGTCCAGACTTTTCGCCACTGCACTATGGGTAAAAAGTCGATTTTTTTGGCATTAATTGTAAATGAAGAGCTAGGAACTTGAAATTTTAGGAATATATTATTAATATTAAAAAGGAAATTCGGATTTTTTTTTTTTACAATTGGGCGTGGCATTCAAATTTTCCGCCCCTTTTACATATTTTATTAAATTAAAAATCATTACCTGTGGGCTCAAATTATTTTTAATAACTTTTTTGTACACTTTTAGCAACTTTAAATTATATTTTTATTATATTTCATTCAACTGCAAGCAAATATTAATATTTGAAGACTCTTAGGGATATATAAAATATATGCGATATAATTTTAAACTGAATGGTCTTCATATTCTTCATCTAATTTAAAATTTAACTCTAAATTTTTCTCATCTATGTTTTGGTCTTCATTTTCATCCTCATTTTCGTCTTCATTTTCTTCTTCAACTAAGGTTGGCTCCATTAAGCCTTCAAATGTTGCTGGTAATTGAAAATTGGGATCTTCCAAAAGTTCAATAACTTATTTTGGGATTTTTTTTTCTTGTTTTTCTTTTCGCGTTCTTTTAAACTGAGTGAAGAGAGAAGTGGATCAGATGAGTCTAAAGCCCTAATAAATATATCAGTTAAATTCTCTAATCGGCTACATTTCCTGGCGTGAGATTTCCTATCATTTCTATACAGCTTGTTCCGGGCTTCAGACGCGTTTTCTCCTAATATGCCATCAGAAATTATGCAAGTGCCCATAATTTGGTATCCATGCACCAAAATTTTGAGAACATCATTGATATTTCCACTTCCATTAGGCCTGGGTTTATCCACATGAAGACCCATTTCATCCCACAGCCTCCGCTTAATTTCTTGTTTACGCAATGATACCTTTTGTTTGTCGACATCCTTAACACGCCATTTTTTTAATTTCGATTCTTTCTTTGAATACAAACTCAAGGAATCGAATCCAAGCATGCAGAGGGCTAACTCCATATTGCAAATTCGTAGAAGAAGTTCTAAAAATTTCCGAAGTACGGAAGTACTTTCCAAAGTACCTTCACAATCAATTATCACCCTGCCTTCAAGCCACCTAGCATGATGCATTTTAAACCTTTCCAAATTCCGGTTGCACTTTGGCAGATGCTTCTTTATATACTCTACAAACTGCTTTACTCTTTTATCAATTAGATTATTAATATTTTCGCTAATATTATTGTTAATTTTTTCAATAATAAAGTTTTTACCGCGTCTTCTTGGCGGTTGTTGTTGGTCCATACCTCCACAAGCTCTGCACGACAAAACTCGTTTTTAACTGCAAAAACTAATTTTTTTCCAAAAGGAACAAAAAGGAGCAAACGAGGTTAATAGATTCCGAACCTGGACATAATACACAACAACTGTTATATCAAACCTCTGTGAAGTGGTGTGCTGCACAAAAGTAATACTCCACGGAACACAAGTACATTTGTTAATTTTTAGCTAAAAATACACATAGACAACACACTGGACAACTGGACAATAACACAATTACAATCAAAAAGTAATAGCAATAACTTATTGTACATACCATTAGGTACGTTTTCCATTATACACTTTTTTTTGTTTATGTTTACACAAAAGCTCCACTTTAATTGCAAGTTGAACAAAATTTTCCGCGCTTTTTATATATCAAACGCAACTATGCAACAGCTGACTTTGAGTATGTGTAAAATATTAATGGTAGTCGCTAAATTTTAAAAAAAATACTATTCAATCTAGTTGAAGTATATATATTCAATAAATAAAAGACAATTTTAAATTGTAAACAAAATTTTTTTTGAATAAATGCCAAAAAAATCGACTTTTTACCCATAGTGCACTGACAAATGTAAAAATAATAAAGAGCACTTGACTAAATTTTTTTAAATAATTCCTTTTTTATTATTAATAACAAATAATATATATATATATATTTTTTTTTTCCACAGATAAGTCTACATTTATACACGATTTTAGTAGCTTTATCAATAATAAATACACAATTATTGATTCTATTCTGAAAAAGAAACTGGATTTTGTTACTATAAATAAATATATGTATAAATCTTACATATATGTAAAATTCGCTATATATTTCATTTCGCTGACATATTCTTTAAAATAGTCTGTGCAAAGTTGCCCATCTCCTAAAAAGTTACATAATTAGTTGAATTTAAATAGAAATTGTAAGCCATTTTAATACTTACTTCACAAGAATCCAATAATTCCTTATTATTACTGATCTCCTTAAGTGTAATTTCGGCAGTTGTATTTTGATCTCGAGTAGAGCTCCATTTGCAGCTCACCGAGAGAGCGGAAAGTGCTCTTAGGGTAGCGTCCAATTTGTCGTCATATTCATTCTTGTTCTCCAGATTGTTCAAAAGAATTGAGACTGCGTTTTGTTTATTTATGTGATCTGTAAATAATATATATGTATATAAACATAATATATATGCATTGCATTAGGTTTTAATTGCCTTACCTCTGATTGAGTTCTCCCGCGAAGCTAGAGAACCAATAAGAAAGGCCGCCTTTATGTATACCGATTTATGATCCGACTTTAAGCAAGCCACCAGAGTTTGAATACCCTTTGTGCCCAGAAACTCTTTCAGTCCAGGCGGATAGTTTTGTATCAATGATGATACGGCATAAATTGAACCTTTGGCCACATCCTCATCAGCGTCATTCATGGTTGTGGTTAGCACAGGAATGATCTGTTCTTTATAAAAATAGTTTTGACAGAATTCATTGTTCTGGGCCATTTCAGCAACTATATAAATGGATTGTTGTCGGAAGGTATTATCCGGAGTTCGAATATACTGTAATAATAGGGCGGCGCCTCCGATTTTTACAAACGAATTTGCCATATCAATATCACTGATCTTATCTCGTATTAAGTCTAAACTGTCAATTTTCTGTTCAAGAGTTGTGGATTCAGTTCTTAAAATTAATAAAGCTGCCTCCAAATCATCTCCCGTCATGGCCTTAAGAGCACTTTGTAAGAAACTCATCCTCTGGAATGATAATAATGATTCATAATTATTATTCAAGCGTTCCATAACTTCAGATTTACTTCTTATATATTACCTTTTCATCCGTTTCTTCTGGTTTTGTATTTGTTGGTTCGTCATCTTTTCCAGAATGTTCAACGGCCAGTCTAAGCAATGACTGTAATATAACAAACAGTTAGCTCATTTTTAAAATAAACAGAAGTGCTATTATATCAAACCTCTAATTTTTTTTTAGGATTTTTGGAAGTACGGTTGGACGCCATATTAATTACTTATTGATTTAGAAAAAATCTAAGAGTTGCAGAAATCAATTGGTTGTGTTTATGAAAGACTAATAATATAAACATGTGAGACGGTGTATTTATAAGAGATGAGTGCAGTTCGATATAAACGGTAAGTATCGATAGGCATCAATTGGAAAAATACTAAAATGGTGCCATATCGTCATCCAATGGTGTTGGAAATGATATTGAATTTAACGGACAATCGTTGGTGTTACCACTTCACCTCCCTCAATAAAATCATGTTAACAAATGTAACAGTATGTTAAAGTTAAAGTTGGCCAAATAGAGCTCTATACGGAGACCTATAAAGTGCTTGACGTTGATGCAGCTGAATCGATATCAATATTTGTTTTGAAAAAGAAATAGATAAGATAGAATAGACACGCCTTGAGTTACGTCAGCATGCAATAACCATCATAAGGCAATTAAACGCTTTTAGGATTTATAAACAATATTTATATATTTAATTGGGAGCATAAGTACATACAGCATATTGTATGCATATATATCTCAATCAGAAGTACATTGCCTCATTACAGTAACAAAATACAAAAATACAATATATATAAATTACAGGAATATTATAACAGAACAATTGTCGTTTGATTTAAAGCCGTTTTGGTAGTTTACTAAATTCCTTATTGACCAGCAATCTGCAAGTAAATAGAACCAGATTATTAAAGTCTATCAAGATTGAGATATGGCTATTTTGCTCTCTACTTACAACAACTAGATGGCCGCTCTTATCACGCATAACGCCAGGCTCGGCTCCTGTCTGCAGCTCTATGACACCACCCTTGCCCTTAACCACATTGTGTTCCAGTCTAGAAGGGAATAAATAACGTTAATAAATAGAGTCTAGACTAAAAGATTTCTTTGCCACTTACGAAGCTCTGTCCACGATGGAGACAATATCGGCTGTGCCCACGGTGTCGATGATGTAGGTGCTAAACTCGATGATGTGTGGAATGATTAGAATCAGATCGCCTTTGTCCTTTTTCAGCTCCAGCGGTATCCGAATGACCATGAGGTCATCGTTGTGGTTCGTCAGCGTGAAGTCGATCTTCTCGAGGGGCAGGCGATGCTTCTGCTTGTAGCTCTTGCCATCCAGCACGTAGACAGCCTTGTTGCTCAGCAGTATAAAGCGCTCTCGAGACTTGTAGCCGTGTCTATCGAACTTCGTGCAGGCTGATTGATATTTAAGTTGCTCGCTACCGAAAGTGCTGGCCACGAAGTCATTCACACGCTGTATGTGCTCCTGGCTGATGCGATCGCTCTGGAACCAGGCTGGCACACTGCTGGCATAGTTGTTTTTCTTGCCCTTGAACACCTTCTCGGCCAGAACCTTCAGTTCGAACTGGCGCTTACGCTGCGGTGTCAACTTTTGGCGATAGATGCGCGCCAGGTGCAGACGATGCAGGCGATGCAGGTAGGTCGACGCTTCCTGGCAGTGGCCAGGCGCTGGGGGCCAGCTCTTGTCTAGCACCTTGGTGGGCAGCTCCTTGGCCAGACGCAGCAGCCACATTCGCTTGGCGTTGGCAATGAAGTCATCGTTGAAGCCATTGGGCGGATCGTTGCGCGTGATGAAGCCCTTGATGAAGGCTCGGATCTTATCCGCTGCCTCACGACGCTGCTTGGCGGCCTGCTGGGCCAGACGCCGGCGGCAGTAGCTCTGCAATATGATCACCTGGGCGCGCAGTTTCAAATACTTGCGACGCTGCACCAGACCCTTCCAATGGGCCTGAATGATGGCAGCGATGTCGTGCTTTTTCGCCTGGTAGGCGTCCTCCGTGTCGAAGAGTGTGCGTGGCCAGCGAATGAAGAGTTTCGTCTCGCCCATCTTGTACTGGTCACTAGTATAGCCCAGATCCTGGACGAGCAGCTGGACGCCACCCTTGGCGCCACCGGAACCCTTGTAGTTGGGCCACGTGGACTTGCTGAGGCACTTGTAGCGCTCCAGGAACAGCTCGTAGCTGCGCCTATAGGCGAAGCCAGCACGACGCACGCGCAGATTCTCCATCAAGCCCAGATACTTGACCTGATGCAACACCAGCTGATCATCGAAGATGCCCGGCGACTGCAAATCGTTGGGCTTGATGCAACGTATGTAGCTGGGCTCCTTGCACATCAATATGTCCATCAGATTGTTCAGCGAGGACTTGAACTGGGAGATGGCCGTGTCGGGTCGCTTCTTGCTGCTCAGCTCGGACTCTGGGAAGCAGGAGCGGACAATGTTGTTGCCCGACTTGCTCAGCGTTTCCTTGAGGTCGCGGAACAGCAAATCGTTGTTCTTGTCCAAGAAACCATTCACGCTGTAGGTCACCTCGCCGGCGTAGTGCACCAGGCGGAACTCGTCGCGTCCCATGACCTTTTGCACATGAATCGGTGCCTTCTCGTGGCACACGTAATGACGATGCTCCGCCAGCTTCTGGGTGAGCTTGTCGAGGAAGGTGCGATCGGTAGGCTCTCCCGGCCGCAGGCACTCCTCATCCAGTATGGAAATAATACCCTTATGCTTCTCCTCAATCAGGTTGCAAATGACCTTGTTGTCGAAATACTCCACTGGTATCCACTCGATGCCCTCCCTCCTGTACTCATCCTGCTCAGACTTGAGAGTCAACTCAATGAATAGCTGCTGCAGCTTCTCATTGCAGAAGTTGATGCAGAACTGCTCAAAGTTGTTCGTCTTGAAGATCTCAAAGCCATAGATATCCAAAATGCCCATCACATTATTGCGAGCTCCGCGCGTTTCCTTCGCCTGCAGCGAAATGTTGAGGCGCTGCACCAGCCAGGAGAAGAGGCGATCGTAGACGGCTTTAGCCAACGCATCTCTGGCATAGATGGCCAGCTCCTGATTCAAAGGCGAGGTAACCACATCGCCCCGTGCATCGATGGTGCGATGAGTGAGGGCGGCGCCCAATTCGCTGGCATTGACGCCGAGCAGACGGGAGACAGTGACCACCAGATCTCGACTGTTCACCTGGGCATTGCCCTCCACCACGTTGAAGCCAATGTTGCCCAGGTGCAATATGCTCGCCACAATGGCAAAGATCTCACGCTGCTCATCCGCGCTGAAGTCAATCACGCTCAATGCCTGCTGCACCTGCTTGAAGTTGTCCACATCATCGATGCTCTTCACGCTGCCCTTGACCTGATGAGACAGAAACAATTAGAGGAAAGCTCTTTTAACTATGATTGCTTGCTAGCTTACGCCATCGGTCAGATAGTTGTAGCTCTCCAGCGTGCGCTGCAGGTGAAGCTCCTGCAGCAGTTTGGCATCTGCTCCCGCCAGCAGCTGATAGAAGATGTGAAAGTTACGCTCACCGGGCGTTTGTGCCACCACGCGCGACTTCTCCAGCAAATAGTTGAGAATGTTGCCGCCAATGGGCGTGCCTTTGTAGTCGAACTGAATGTCCATGTACTTGCCGAAGCGGGAGGAGTTGTCGTTGCGGTTCGTCTTGGCATTGCCAAAGGCCTCCAGCACTGGGTTGCTCTTTAGCAGCTTATCCTTGACGCCCTCCACGGTGCTCTGATGGCCAGAGCAGGCGGCAATGTACTGCAGCACCTTCTTGGAGGCCTCCGTCTTGCCGGAGCCACTCTCGCCCGAGATGAGCACGCACTGGCCGCGATTCTCCTCGATCAGTGAGCGGAAAGCGTTGTCCGTCACAGCGAAGCTAAAGATCGAATCAGCATTAAATCTGATAGTCTAGTCCTGGTTAGCATTTGCCACTTACATGTGCGGAGGCATCTCATAGAAGTGTTTGTTCCTGTACTCCTTGATGTGGGCTTCTGAGTAAATGGGCAGCTGCTTGTAGGGATTCACAGAGATCAGCACCTGGCCAATGTAGGTCTGTAAAGAAATACGAAATGTTTAGTAAATCGAAAATTCGTTAACTTTATGGACAACATTAACATTGAAAGTTCTTACACAGATCCAGCATCCGGTCTAAAAATTGAGTGCAATATTTTAGAGGATGCGTGGTAAGAGTTACGAAATAGAAATGCAGATAGAGACATTTACAGATTATAGAGAAATTATGTGAGAGAGATAAACAGAGAGAGAGAGAGAGAGAGAAGGAGCAAAAAATGGTAAAACTTACATAGATGAGGTTCTCTTGGAAGCGCTTCTTCAAATTATCAATGAATGCTACCTCGCTCTCATAGTTCTCGAGCAGCACAAAGTCCTGAACGCCCGCACGATCGCGTTCGTGCAAACCCGTCTCCATGTTGGGTAATGGTTTATTGCTGGAAGTTGAAAAAGTTAACATCAAGATTAGTTAAGATTATACCAAAATCTGAGATCGCTTAAGTGTTGTATGTAAATTTCGGGGAAACATTTTCAAGTGCCTTTTGTGTTAGGCACACGTAAAAAAACAAAAAACGGTTTCTAGCCAAGCGACTTGAGGTCTATTTAATCACCTAGGTTTTATTAGGGTGCGATTATAAAAGAACACAATCAATGGCTAATTGATAAGATTTCTTGTGTCAAGAATTTATAGCTCCACAGGCAATAAGGAAAACTAAGCTAGGACTATTTCACATAAATACTATATAGGAAAATTCAAAAGAAGGCTAGATATCTCAGATATTTTTAGATAAATTGTTCATGAAACCAAATATTTGGTGGAAAGCATTTATAGCCATATTTGTATTTATAGAGCTGAAGTAGACTAGGTGCAATTCGCATTCTCTTATCAATGTCATATATCATATCACTGGAAATGCCTGGGTTATTGGGTCTAGAGTTTATTTGGTCTTGCGGCTGCCAACGAATCTAAGAGCGTCGATTACGCAATGGCTCTATTTGCTCTCATTCTCGATTCCATTGTCGGATTATGTATACCTCCTATAAATATATATATATAGATATCAATTGAATTGGCGAAGGGTACATAGGTAGGTGCGGTTGCTCTTTGACGGAAATTATTAAGCGATTGGCCCGATATTGATGGCATGATGTAAGCACTTTAAATTCGCAAATTGACACGGTGATGAGCTGCACTTGGAGTGGGTTCGTAGACAGATAAACACGAACACACGACAACAGCGCCAATTATTGGCCTAGATAAGTCGCAATCGTTGTACCTGGCCATTGTATTGGGTTGTTCTGTATCCTTATGAACTGATTAGACACTCTTTACTCTCAGCACTCAGCACATATTCCGCACATCAACGAGCGCGCTGGCAAACTAACACAATCCGCCGTTGGCAATAGCGTTTTAACCATCAATATTCAATTGCCATCGTCGTCGGCGCCGTCGGAGCAGCTTGTTCGCCAGTTATCAACGATTTAGCTACACGGAGAGCACTTCCCAAGAGCCGCAATGGCCCAATCAGCCGCGATTAGATAGTGCGTTTGCCTTTCGCCAGCTCTTTCTGAGCAATTCACAAAAATGTCGCCAGAGCCTAGTATACATATATATATAGAAAATCTGTGAAGAATTGACAGTGAAGATGAGTCAGTATATGACACAATGGTGAGTGCAAAACAAACTCAGCTGCTGCTGATAAAATATGCTAAAAATCATCGTAGTGTTAACTGTGAAAATCTCACTTTGTAAACACAGCATGAGACACAATGATAAGATTTAATCAAAATGATTAAAGACAATAGCTTTTAATTCTTAGTGATCGATGAACAGAGTGCACTCAGAGCATAGAGAAGATCTGTTCAGAGTAAGTAAGGAAGACACAAAGTTTCTAATCGAAATCAAATGCTGACGATTTATATTTCAACAGATAAGAAACACTGCGATCACTTCACTGCGATCGTAACGATCTCCAGTAGAGTTAGAATCAGACAGACGAGTTCTAATCAGAAATAAGATCAGATTTAAACAGATTTTGGCACTCCGATTTCTTTACTATGTAGAAGTTACTGGGATCGTAGACGATCTACAGTAGATTGAGAATCAGTTGTAGAGAAGAATACATGTATCGATTGGCTTGATCGGCGCTCTTTATAGAGTTAGGCATTAGAATCGCGAGCCAATGACTCAGAGTAAAACACACTTCTAATCAAAGCAAACACAATAGCTGACAAAATATTTAAATACGGAGCGATCACCGCGTACGCCTCGGGGTGATCACGTTGCAAGTGCCTCGCAAACACTGGAAAATTGTATTGCAAGTGTCTGAGCTGCATACTGAGTAATTAGTTCGATTGCCGTAGGCGCCATCAGTGGAGCTGTGGGCGACATTTGGTCCATTTAACGCTCTTATCAGTTATTGAGTGCACAGTTTGTACTACATTCGATTCGTTCAATGCTACCTTTGTTTCGCTGGAGCTATTTGCACTTGCCAGCTCCAGGCAAATGCATGTTTAGCTAATTACACAATGGGTTTGATATGTGCACATAAGTATATACAAATTTATATATATATGTGTGTACATGTTTCATAGCCATATCCAAGCACAACTGAAGCAATAATATTTGATATATTTGTCACATATTTGGTTATGTGCACGTTATTGGCTGAATTCTGTGATATGCTAGTAGTTCAGGCATGATAAAGAGCATATAGACTTGTAGAGTAACTCAAGCATATGCAATTTTACAAACTGAGCCAAATCGAATCGCAATCCGACTCGTTCAGTTTGTTGTTAATTTATGACTCTTCGGAAAGATATAGTTCTTGCAAGTCATGTGACTTTCATTCCAATATTGTTTAGAAAAAACTTTACTCGGAGCCTAACGACACCTTCAAATAGTTGGTTTTCTTATCTGCTCAAGCTTACTCTCCTGATTTCTCTGGCAATCCCCCATCTACTTGTAGCTCTTATCAATTTCCATTTGTGTGAAATTATATTACTGCCTAAAGTTATGCCTCACTTTTGCTTTAATAATATTCTTGATGTCAACGACACTTGGTTGGGTAGTCTCTTCTATATACTATAATTTTGGTACCGGCTTTCTGTACACCCAAAACTCCTTACACAAATCATGTTGACGAAAGAGTTATGAACTGGTTTGTGAGCCATTAATCTGATATTGACCCCAGTGGGAAAACTCGCCAGCGGGCACGAGGGTCAATTATAAACTGGCTATAAAACTAAAACAAGCAAAACTGCTCTAGCCGGGCATGACCGACAAGCTAGATACCCTACCTCATAGCTTTGGTATCTTAACTATCAACATAAAAAAGTCAACGACTCTAGTATAAAATGTTCCCTTTTGTAATTTACTTGATTAATGACAGACAGATAGTCTAGACTCCTGTTAAACGTAAGTCTTCTGTTGCCTTAAAAAATCTCCTACCCTTTACACGCATTTACAATGGGCTTAAGGTACCACACAAAATAAAACTCAACTCTGCAGAGGGTCCAGAACAAGCGAGACTCAAAAAATGACGTAATTTGTATACCGAACGGGCTATTGAACTCCGCTGAACTATACGAGGGCAGCGTCTGATCGCTCAGTGGCGATCATTTGAGTGCATTCAGTTTTAGGTTTGACAGAAGACACACAAATTCTTAATTCATATGCAAATTAGAGTGTGATCTTATTGGCCACATCAACTAGAGAATGGCCCAGATCAGGTAACTAAGAATAGCAGAGAACAGAGAGAAAGCAAATGGTGGGCAGCTTAAATTGGGGTCTCTGACTTGATTTGGGAAATAGATGCGTCAAATATTCTAATGAGAAAACCGTTAGCATCCATAAAAGATGCACTTTGCAGCTGCTCGGACTGGGTATATAAAGGTGCAGCCGTTGCATCCAATCATATTCCCTGAATGATCATGGAACGGAGAGCATCATCAATACTTTGGATAGGTGACTATCAGGAACTATTGGCAGGTTGATCTCGACTAATATTTTCTTCTATTTGCAGTGCTTTTCTCGTTGCTGGGCAGCGCATTCACCTTCCAGGAGAAGTCGCCCCAAGTGCAGCCGCATGTGAAGCAACCGCAGCAGGTACTCAGTGGCAGTGGCAATGTGGAGAACTCCGTCGGGACGAATCGCAACATCGATGAGCAACAATTAACATCCACCGGTAAGGCTGGCTTTGGCAACCACTTTATAGGCACCAGCTCGAAGACTACAGCCAAACCGACAGTACATCATAAACACAATTACTATTATACTTCAGAGGACAACCAGTATCCTCGCCAGTACGGTCAACAAGCTTATCCCTGGGCCGGTTATCATACTCATCGCCCTCAGCAGCGCCCCTGGGTGCCGCCATATAGTCAATGGCCCTACGGCTATCCCTATGGTTATCCTGGCACTCCCGGCGTTCCTGGCACTCACGGCGTTCCTGGCACTCACGGCGTTCCTGGCTATCCTAACATTCCCGGCTATCCTGGTCTACCTGCTTCTGGTTATCCTGGCTATGCCGGCTATTCCGGTTATCCCAGCGGCCCACGTTATGCTGGCTATCCGGTTTATCCCGGCTATCCCGCGTATTCCGGCTATCCCAGCTATCCCGGCTACCCTATCTATCCTGGTTACCCTGGTTATCCTTGGTTTCGCAACTCTGAAAACGAAGAGGTCGACGAATCCCAAATCCAGCAAGAAGTCGCCCAGCGGTCCGTTCCCGACACTTACCAGGCACGCGTCTTGGCCTCCACGACCAAGTTAAATAGCAATGTCTTGCCTCTCTACCAGCTGCTGAATCTTGCTCGCGTTTAACCTTTGACTATGAATTGAAACGTACTCACTAAATAAAAGAACATTTTCGAATTATTCAAACCGAGTTTTTGCTTAACAATCTTTCAGTAATTGAAGATCCCAAGATCAACAGAAATGTGAGAGCAAGCAAATTCACAAAAAAAGAAGAAGCAAAACAAACTTCGAGTGTTACAATCTCGAAAAATAAGTATGATAACATAACATATCCAGCCGGTACTGTGTGACTTATGCCAGCGGCAAATCGCGTCAATGGCCCCCACTTGGCGACCGTCGAATCGCTTCGCTCTTAATGATCGTTAACTCCTCAAATGTTGAGTAAAAAAGCCGCCTGAAGCGCCTTCGTTCGATTCGATGAATATATGAAAACGAAAAGCAAACAAAAAACTTGGGATACAATCTCGAAATGCTGACTCATAGCATTGTCCACTGACGCACAGTAACCTTTTGGATCAGCGGCGACAACAACAACAATTGATTCAAACACATTTTGCAAGCGATTTGGTGACTGATGTTGAACGCAATTTCAAATGCAAAAAAGCTGTTTAAGAAATATAACGAACAACTTCGCATTTACCTCTTTTTTTAATAGCCCACAAAAAACTGAAGAAAGAAACCAGACTTTTTTGTTCGAGTCTACACGAATTGCAGTACTTGTTGGCTTCTTCTTCTTTTTCTGTTACTTCCACGGAAAAAAGCCTTAGTTGACACTTTGCTTGAACCGATTCGGTAATCTTAAACACGTTCTCTTTCGACTGATCGCCGTTTCGACAATGGAGCGCAAGTTCTTCAGTTTAAGGTGCCGAAAAAAAAAATATAATATATGGTTGGGGAAAAGCTTTACAGCTGTGCTGTGCTGTTCGTGGTATAAATTGACTGGCCAATGAAATTTAATGATAGCTGTCATGGTTTTTTTCCTCCGAACAACTAACTGAACTAAAGCTCTATAAATTTATTTAATATATGATAAGTTGATTTTCAAATATTTTACACTATTTTCATTTAGATATATTGTCATATGAAGTAATCTTATTATCTCAACTACAAATCTCACTCTCAGTTTTCATTAAGCCATCAAACAGATAAGCTGAGGAGCGTAGCACGACACGTTTCTATTGCAAATATGTTTTATTTATGTTTAGAGGGTATAGCATATGTCGCGCTGACCTCGATCACGAACACGTTCGTTTCGTATCTGGCTGGCAGAGCTTAGGGGCTGACTCATTATGTGGACACACAGGCCACATGCAATATCTTATCGGATGTGTTTGCTCGGTGCGAATAAAAGGAAACTCGAGCCCATAAAATGCAATTTCTCAAGTGTTTGGATTAAGCAAAGAATGGCAGAATGGCAGAGTTCTGCAAAAAGCATACTCAGTTGCTATTGAAGAACCAGCTTGGAGTATTGAATGAAATATTTCAAGTACATTCGCTGTGTATAAAAATTTATAAATTGAAGTTACATTTATAAATTAAATGGAAAAATATTACGATTTAACAGTGTGGCAAAGAGCTAATTTAAAGGGAATGTGAAGGGAATGAGTCGTTTCTTTATGAGAAAAAGAACTTTTACTAGATAATATAGTGCTGGCAGTGCCCTCTGTTTATCTAAATGAAAGATCATCAAATGCTCAATTCCTAATTTCTCTTAACAATTTATCAATCACCCTGTGCAATACTAAGACACCCTGTATAAGCCAAGAGGTACTTCCACGTTATCAATAAACTTTCTAGTCAATAGATAACGTTGCGTTGCTCCGATAAATAAACGCTTAACTTACTTTTTGGTCATAAAACAACATTTTTTTGGCAATTTGAAGGCAAATCAACATCTGATAAATCAAAGAAGTCAACCTGCCATACCCACACGCCCGCACACGTAGATGAGTGAGTGGTGCACATGACAAAGCTCGTTAATTGTTAACGTCTCTTGGCGGCATTATCGCAATTAACCAAACTAAAATGCGTGCAATTCGTTTTGTTTATTTCCCTTCTTTTAGAGTCTTTGTTGGTTTCTTAGGCTTTTCTTATTTGATTTAGACCTCGCTCATTGTTCAGATTGCTATGCAAGAGAATTACATCATTTCCATTAGAAGAACTGGCCAAAAACTTGGTTTGGCTTCTGTCTGTTTCGCTGTCTGACATTGAACGTAACGCTCCATGGCGCCACAAGGGAGTCTATTATATACACAACTGTATTTGGCAAAAAAGAAAAAAACAAAAATAAAAAACACACAACAAAGAGAGGGGGAAATACGCAGCTAACTAGACGATCGCTGTTAAGTGAAGCTAAGCTGCTTAACGTCTGATTGCCACAAGACACAATTAAAAAAGCTGAAATCGAAAATGGGTCAAATCAATAGACGCCATTGAAATTGAAATTGAACTGAAATCTGATACAATTTCATTTATAGAGCATTGATAAGAAGGCGGAGAAGAGGGTGGGGCACAAGCACAGGCGTAATAACATTTAGATGCATGTCGGACTTAAGGAAAAAAAAACTGTGGGTTTGGTGTCGATTTATCTGGAAATACATGACTTGCTCCATATTATATATGTACGTACACTCATATACATACATGTTGATGTATACCACAGTTGACCTGCCTTGTTTGTATTTGTTCCTGCTGTAAAAACTAAGCAAACAATATTCAGCTAAGCCCAGATGCAAGAGCAGAGGAGCAACAGGAAAGACAAGCAGGCAGAGCGAAAGAGAAGATGAGTACGTGCGTGCGCGCGTGTGTGTGTTTGTGTGGGCTAAAGGAAGTGTCCAGGAAGCGAAACACTCGCCTAAAAGGCAAACGGTAAATTGCTTGCGCCTGCGAGGTTAAGCTGATGAAGCAACCACCAACGAGCACATCGAGAAGAGCTGCCTGCAGCAGCACATGGTCGTAAATGGCGCTTTATTAGACGCATATAAACATAAACCAGATTTGTGCCTCTTGTCGCTGGTGTCCAAGTTCAAATTGTGCAAAAGGAAAGAAAGTCTTGCTGCCAGCAAGATAGACTGAAACACAGATCGCGACCTGGGCAAACCGGCAGAACCGCTTTTTGACTCGATCAATTTTTTTCTTTCATTAGTTTTTTTGTTTTTGTCTGTGTGTTTGGTGTCGTCTTCACAGCTTGCAGCACATTTGTTACATTGTGGATAGGAAAACGACAGTTGAGTATGCAAAAACTGCAGAGCTGATTAGCTGGATGCGGCTCTCAATCATTGAATGGGGCCCGCACATCCGTAATGGCCAATTAACAGCGACAGACGTTGACGATAAGAAGTTGGCCACTCAATAAATAAATGTAGGCACGTTCAATAAATGAAAGCAAGTACATAATTTCACTCACTGTCTGGTGCAGTTGTTGCTTGAATTTCTTTTTCGATCGGTTACCGTTAGCTTGACCCGCTGCTGTCAGCAACACCAGTAGCCGCGGCAGCAGAAGCAGCAGCGACTGCGCAACGTTCCAACAAAATTATAAAACAATCGAATAGACACTTGTTGCTTCTATGGCCGCGACACTTGTTATATCTGTTTGTTTAGCTTTGGCACGCGTTCAGAATTTCAAATGAAATACAGCCGAATAACGTTCTTGAATAATTAATATCTTATTAGCAGCAAAGCCCCGAGTACGGCAAGCGCACCTTGCAAAAGTTAAAACCTAACTGAGCTGCGGCTGTCCATTTGCCGCCACATTTCGCATAGCCAATAACAACAACTGCTTTGAGCACTAGTGATGTGCGTATTTTGAAAAGCTTATCGCTTATCGATTTTCTGGCAATTTTATTGTAGGCGACAACTCCGACTATCGAAGTGATCAGAGCAAGGAGCTCCAGTGATATAGCAACCTTCACCAATCACCATAAAGCGCGTTCAATTTAAATATGATTAAAAAAAAAAAAATAAATAAATAAAAATTATGTGGGGCACTTTATTTACTTATCTTAATTCTCCAGATTTGTTTATTTATAACAATATGCTAAAATCGCTCTATAAATTTAAACAACACAATAATATTCCAGATGATCATATCTCTGAAAAAGAAGGGGTTAAATATTGGTTTGCTATTCTTTTTTGTTTTACTTATAATCCAAGGAAAATGCAATAGACAATTCGAAAAAATATTTGCACTCAATGACGCTATGATAAAATGATTAGATCAGACTAAACCCCTGAGTTTGTTGTATAGCTTGTTGCAGCTTATACTTGAGCCGTTCCTTGGTCTTATATCGTGGCAGATCCAGCAAGTTGAAACATGTGTGTGCAACGGGCAGGAAGCGTTCATCAGGTGTGGGTTGCATGGCGATCTAGCCGATAAGGTTACCATAAATACCATACATCAATTATAAGGAATTATTAATGGATATAGTCAGTTTACCTTGATGGCTTTCATGCCCTGTATAGGAATACGATCACTGCCTGTCAAGTAAAGCAGAAACTTTTTCTTTTCTTCCTCGGGCAGTTCGTGAAATACTTCCCAAAACAACTTTACCTAAAAACAAGCAAATTGTCTTAACTACACGATATTTTCTTAGGCCAACGAATTACCGTTTCATCGCCGGACGTATAGCCCTCCTTGTACTCGCAGTTGTCTTCCAGAGCTTGCCAATCATATTCTTCGTTTCCCACTACAACAGCCATCAGTTCTTCAGGTTGAAAGATTTGGAGCACTCGGCCTGAACAGACTTTCATAAAACCCTCGTGAAATGCACGATAGTGAAGCTCCACGGATTTGTTGAATATGAAGTCAACATAGAGATTTACAAACTCTTGCCTGAAAAACTCAAATGATTAGCAATAGAAAAGCAATAAATGGAATGCAATAAAACCTGTTTTCCAGTGTGACAGCTATATTTTTTCCATTGGGTTTGAGCTCCTGAGTCTCGGCTTCGCCATAGATATCACGTGATATTTCAAATGTCAAATCGAAGGTTTCCTTAAAGTCATCGCCTGTATAGTCCAGCAGCGCCTGCAGGGAATTGGCTTCCGTTGGTGACATTTCACGCAGATCGCTAAGATCAACAGGTTTCTTTAACAGTTTCTTATATAGCGCCAAAGGGAAAGGCAGATTGATTATTGTAAAATTGTAAATGGCCAGGCCACATAGAACACCGATAAGGAAATACATATTCTCCGTCTCAAAGGTTACATCTGCGAACCACATGACGCGTGAGTCCTCAAACTCTTTGAACATTCCATATTTAGGATCGATCAGATCCTTGAGCAACAACATAAAAAACTCCTTCCGCACACCTCCCGCATCTTCGGCCTCCTCGCCATGGAATTTGATTTTCAGTGGCTTCTTGAGGTCACTTTGGCTATATCGCTGTAGTTCACGTATAGAGTCCTGCACCAAGTTTTCTCGCGTCACATTCAAAACAATGTACTGTGAGATGTGACCGTAGTTTAGTAGATTGTAAAATGCCTGAAAGAGATGGTCGAGCGTCATTAAAATGATTATATGATTGGCTGCTAGCCACCCACATTAGATATTGCGTTCGACATGGCTGATTGCATTTGGAGCGCTTGATCTGCTTGCAGCAGCGAGGTTTTAGCGGATGCGTCGAACAGGAATGGATAGTTGCAAATATTAAACTCTGTTGCCGACTCAGCCGCAATCCAACGAAAATATTCTTGCTGCACGTCCACATAATCCGTAATCTCTGGCCAGTAGAACAGGCGGAAGTTCAGTCGCGCGTCCCGACTGTCGTTCACACGACAAAGTTTTGTCAAAAATTGCAGGACAGCCTCCAAATCACTATTGTAGGGCAACAGCTAAGATACGTATTTACGTTGATTAGTAAGTAGATAAAAATGATTGGCCATTAGTTGAGTACGATTACCTTCTTCTGGCGCGGCTCATTGTGATTAATGACCTCGATGCCCATTTTAAAGCTGATGATGTGCATCGCCACGTGCAAAAAGTTATTGACCATTTGCTCAAAGTATTCAGACGGCGTCTGAGCCCACCATTTCTCTAACACCTTGCGAGGATTCTCAGTAAGTTTGAATATGGCTTGGGCGAATGGTACGTGCAGTGTTTTGTAGTGTTTGGAATTCACAAATTCGTGATACAGTGGCAGTAACAAATAAACACGCATGCTCTCAACGTCTGCCGGCGAGGCGACCAGCGAGCCAAGAAGCTCCTTCGACAGGTTATCCCAGATCTAAAATGACGTCAGATTATCTACCGGTGCGTTAATGACCATTCTATAATGCTTGCACATACCACCTGTTTGATGCTTTGATTCTCCACTTGGCGTAGATTATCAAAGGCCGCCTGGGCAGCCAATAAATCTATGCCATAATTGCGAACGGAGCAACCTAAATGCTTGTCTTGGTCTAGCAGAAAGGAACCATTAAGGCAGGCTTGGCTCTTAAATATAACCTCAATGGAGTTTAACAAATCCAAATCGCTTTGATCGTCTTTCTTAATGCTTGCGCATTGTTTGGTGGCATCTGCAGTCAGCACAAGAATCTGTGACTTGGGGCTATAAGAATAGAGTCGTGTTATTCGAATGCGTGGCATAGAAATGAAAAATTATTACGAATAAACGCGACAGTCGACGGGTGGAATTTTGTCCGCAAACATCGAGGTGGTCACTATTGACTGATCCCCGCCAGAGAAGATTTGATGAATAACAGACGCAATGTTCGCATCGGTGGACTGCAACAGAGTTGAACCACTGGGCGACACCCAAGGCCCTATGACCAACTGGGGCAGATTTAGGCTTTTGGTGTTACGCGTGCCTAGCTGCCCGGAGCTGCCCAAACCGAATCCATAAATTCGGCCTCGCGAAGGCACCAGCGCCAAGGTGTGTCGATTGCCACAGGCCACCTGAGAAATAGTGCTGCCCATCAGTTCCATGACCATGCGAGGTAACATCTCATTAGAGCTAAAACCGTGGCCCAATTGTCCATAGGCCCCAGCGCCACAGGTGAATACGCCGCCTTCAATTGTGAGAAACACAGAAAACTCATCTCCACAGGCGACAAAGCGAACTCCTAGTGTCCTCAGAGTTTTCAGCTGTGTGGGATACGCACGATTCATCTCGTCGTTCAGGCCCAGTTGTCCACAGTTGTTGCGGCCCCAACCAAACACTGCACTCGACTTGGATATAAGAAAAGAATGATTACCGCCGCAGGCAATGGCTGACACGGGAATGCCCAGCAAGGTGGTGAGTCGCATGGGAGTGTTGCAGTGTTGGAGGTCATTAGGTAAACTGACACCCAGCTGACCATAGAGATTGGATCCCCATGAATACAGCTCACCACCTGCAATGACAAATGGACCGATAGAGCAGAATCTCTTGAAGTGAAATTTACTTACAGCAAGTTAGAGCCAGGCTGTGATTGCTGCCGCAGGCTATTTGGACGACCGTTTTGGAGACCAAATTTCGTACTATTTTAGGCAGTTTTACAATATCTTGATCGCTGGCATGGCCCAGTTGGCCACACTCATTATCGCCCCAACTGAAGACCTGGCCCCATTCGGAGAGCGCCATCGAATGGCGGCTACCACAGGCAATTTGCGTAATCACATAATCCTGCAGCTCCGGTATCTGTACTGCAAGTAAACGGCCGTAAGAGCAATAAATGGCAACAGGCAATCAAGCTAACACAGAGAGCGACATGTGGAAGTTGTGATGGGAATGAGGTGTGACAAGTGTACCAACGAGAATGGAAGATTTGTACATACGAAATTGCGACATACGTGGCCTTTTGGTGGGTAGCTCATGTCCCAGTTGTGAGTAATCATTGCTACCGCATGCATACACCTTCCCGCTGGCAGTCAGAAAAAGTGTGTGCCGATGCCCACAAGCGATTTGATTCACTGCCGAGTCCGGCTTCCAGGGCATTCGGCTGGGCGTCAATATCTACCGAGTAAACGCAATGGCAAATTAAAGTGGGCGTGCATGTCCGTGTATTATGTACCCATATTACCTGTTCCTCTTCGATACCGCCAAGGCCCAACTGGCCGTGCGACGCGTTACCCCAGCAATACAATTCCATTCTGTCGATCTCTTGCCCCACTTTACACTTGTGGCTTTCGTTGTGTTGTTGTTGTGGATGGCAAATCGTTTAAATAGGCACGGCTTTCGCTTCCTTCTTTGTGTTCGCTGTTTCCAAGTGCGCTACCGTGCCAAAGAATATTCGAGAAAGCTCCAGGGTAGTGGAAACATTCTCTGCGACCGTCCAATTTTATCTATTTTCTTGGCTTTGCTCTTGCTCCACACGCACACTCACGCTTTTGTTGAAGCGAAATCGGGGACTCTTATAATTGGGCCTCGGGGACCCAGAATTGTAGATTAAAATGCAGCGTGATATTTTTAAAATAGCGCATTGAGTATGCTTGTAACCGGAATTAGGCTAAAAATTTCGACAGATAATTCTGTTCTATAATAAAATAACAAAATATAACAAATGAAAACCGCAACAACAACAACAAAAGAAACCAATAAATAAAGACGACCCTGCCAACCTAATGGAAAGCTTTAAGCACACTCATGCAATATATAAACGTAATGTTATCGATGAAAAACGTAAGCCTAATTTACTACATGTCGAAAGAATTTTAATGAAGTGAAATGTAGGTTTTGCCTTACAGCACTGACCACTGTTGTTTGGTCATTGGTTATAGTTACACATTGTGGTAGCTCAGATTGAATATAATTATATTTTCGTTATGTCGAGTTCCATACATGTGCAATGCTCGTGAGTGCACCACTATCACACGTATGCAAATATTTCTACACTAATCGGTGAGTGGACATGCCTATTTTCCATAATAGCGAATTATACCGGTAACTGAGTATAATGTCTGAACTCTGACCTTTTTGCGCAATTTGACTTGGAATAAAAGCGTAACGCGAAGTTCAGGCTTTAACTCGGTGTCTATAATACTAGATAAAGCGCGCAATCGAAAATTCAAAACTTCGTAACGGCTGTTTTTGGGCGATCAAAACCAAAAACCGGTTGCATTAAATTGGTCTGCTTAGAGATTCAAGTTAGAAGTGAGAAAGTGAAAACTCATTGATTTTCATCTAGTTGTGGCCACGCTAACAGACAATGCAGGAAGCGTATGTGAATATCAATAACATACCCACGCACATCATAACGTGGGGAAAGTGGATTGAGGAGTCATTAAATGATGTCCAGGAGCTTGTTGTTTGCATAACGGGCAATCCTGGATTGCCTGGTTTCTACACAGAGTTCGGTGGTGCTCTGCAGCAGGAGCTGGGCTCTGATGGACACAATTTGCCAGTCTGGGTGATAGGTGAGACGGGCGGGTGTCCATTATCTGCGAATGTACTTGCTAAAGATAACTTATTGACATACTGATCGACATGTAGGTCACGCTGGACATGATGATCCGCCAGAGGCAAGCATTCGTGAGGTTCCTCAACTTAGTGGAAATGCCGAGCTCTTTAATCTCAAAGGTCAAATCGATCACAAGATAGACTTTATAAAGAAGTATGTGCCTCGGCATGTGAAAATACATCTGATTGGACATTCGATTGGCGCCTGGATGATATTGCAGTTGCTCAAGGAACCAGAGATACGGGAGCGAATAAAAAAGTGCTACATGCTATTCCCCACTGTAGAACGCATGATGGAGTCTCCCAATGGCTGGGTATTCACCAAAGTGGCTATGCCCCTATATTCGGTCTTTGGTTACGTTTTCTTCAATGCATTCAACTGGCTGCCTGCTTGGATACGCATCTTTTTGATCCAAATCTACTTTTGGATCTTTGCTATACCCAATCATTTCCTTGGAACTGCGTTGAAATACACCAAGCCGTCAGTGGCAGAGAAAGTTGTGTTCCTGGCCGACGACGAAATGGCTCGGGTCAGTGTCCTGCAACGGGATCTAATAGAAGAGAATTTGCATCTACTAAAGTTCTATTACGGCTCCACCGACGGCTGGGTGCCGATCGACTATTACTATCAACTCAAAATGACCTTTCCCAAAGTGGACGCACAGCTGGATAATAAGAATATCGCCCATGCATTCGTTCTACGACATTCCAAGCCCATGGCATCCATAGTCAGCAATATGATCAAACAGAACCTACAGTAGAGCTCACTTCTAGGTGAGATAGCCTAGCCAATTGTTGCCTAATCTTAATATTATATGCGAATATCGGTACTCTAACTTTTTTTGTGTAGTGGTAATAGGTACAACTTGATATATAAAGCATGATATGATATATATCCATGACGCAATAAAGACAAGGTTTTATACAAGTAAAGGAGAGATCCTCTTTAGTTGTAACACACTCTTTATTTTGCATCCTAGTTACACTCAAGTATTGTGATTAAGATAAGAGGTTTGATGAATTGCATATGTATTTTACAATCAATTTTTGTTTGGCGATCAGGAATGCGATCAGGAGCGGCTGCGCGATGGGGAACGAGAACCGCTACCCTCACGAGAACGAGAGCGCGACTTTGACTTCGAATGGGAGTGAGAGCGAGAGCGCGAGCGAGAACGTGATTTCGATTGAGACTTGGATTTTGATCGACTACCAGAGCGGGAACGTGAACGGTTTGCGGACTTTGAGCGTGAACGAGACCCAGATTTTGAGTGTGAGCGCGAGCGCGAGCGTGATCGTGAACGTGAACGTGAACGTGACCCCGACCCTGAACGTGAGCGCGAACGGGAACGTGATCCTGATTTATCCGATTCGTCGCCAGATTCAATACGATTCTTGGCCCGCTTACGTTTTGCGACACCATCGCTCTCGCTGCCACTGCGACTCCTGCTGCGCTTCCGTCCGCGATCGCTACCACTAGCGCTGCCGGAGCGGCTGCCACTGCGACTGCGGGAGCCGCTCTTACGGCTTCTACTGCGGCTGCGATCGCTACCACTGCCACTGCCGCTGCCCGAGCGACTGCCCGACTTGCTCCGGCTACGGTTTCTGCTCCTGCTGCGACTGCGGCTTCGCTTGCCGCCATCGCTCTCGGACTCGCTGGTCGATATGGTCTCCTTGGAGACAATCTTGAGACGCTGTTTGGCGGACAGTTTCTCCTTGACATCCTTGGCGTTCTTCTGCTGCAGCTTCTTCTTCTTCTGTTTTTTCTCTCCACGGCCGCCGCCACCACCAGCAGACTCTTCTTCGCTCTCGCTCTCGTACTTTTCAGTTTTCCGTTTGCGTCCGCTGCCCTTCTTGCGTTCAGCCTTGCCCTTTTTCTTGTTCGGCCGTTCAACGCCTTCGCGTTGCACATCTCCACTATCCGTGCCCGAGATGTAATCATCCTTGCGCGGTCGTCCGCTGCCCTTCTTGCGCTCCTTTTCGGTAGGTGCGTCGGCAATGATGAGCAAATTCTTGGTTTTTTCCACGTACTCCTGTCGTTTGGCCAGCAGCTGTTCGCGTGACATTTTGGCTTCCTCTTCGCGTCGCTTGCGCTGCTCCAGCATCTTTTGCTTGAAGGCTTCCCGTTCCTCTTCTTGGCGGCGTCGCAGTGTGCGATCCTCTTCATCAATGCGACGCGCACGTCCCACATGATATTGCGCCTGAGACAGCAGATCTTGACATGTGTTGGCCTCCACGCCAGCAACCTCGATGTTGAAGCGAGTCTTGTCGCCATGCACGGACAAGTATTGGAAGTATCTAAGTGGGAATAGATATTAAATTTATAAAGCACGTTTGAGTTTATAATTATTTACTTGTGCGCCAGCTCCAGTTCATGCACCGCTTGAAGCACCACCTCCAGCGTGGACTTCTCATCCTTGAGTATGGCCATGGCTAGTCGGGATAGCACTACAGCTATGTTGAACAGCAGCACAGTGTCCTGGGGAGCCACACGACGAGCCTTCAGTAGTACAGCCTTGGCCTCCACCAGCTTATTGGCACGCAGATAGGCGCGTGCGAGGTACTGCATCACCTCGACATTGTTGTGCTTGAAGAACTTCTTCATACAGTTCTCGTACATCTGTATGGCGCTAATATATTGCTTCTGCTCGACGTAGATATGGGCTATGTTTAGCCACACATCACAGAAATCGGCGGTGGCTTCGCGCACCTGTGCAAAGATGTCGCGCGCTTCGATGACGCAGCCCTTGTGGGCGAGCACGGCGCCAATGCCATTAGTGGCCCAAATATTGCGAGGATCCGTACGCAATACCTATTCCAAAAGTTTCCACATTAAAGTATAACCAACTTGACTTTTCATCACCAACTTTACCTGCTTGAATATAGCGAGCGCCTTTTCCTGATGCTTGCGCTCCTTCTCCTTGTCGCGACTGGGCTGATGCAGGGTCTGCAGCGAGAAGTTTCCAAGAGCAATTAGGGAGTAGGCATCTGAAGCCGTTGCCGGATTCTTGAGTATGGTCTCGAAATTCTTTTGACCCAATGCGAATTGCATTTTGGCCAAGTGCAAATTGCCGAGAAGCGATCTTGCATCTGGATTGTCATTGTTGATATTGAGTGCATCTTTGAAGAAATCCGATGCGACAAAGATCAGGCCCTTATCACGCGCCATGCAGCCCAGCCGCAGATAGCAATCAATGTAGTTGGGATGCTCCTTGAGTATCTCCTTGTACAGCTTGTCGGCCACATCGAAACTGCTCATCGCCTCGTTCAAGCGGGCCAAATTATACTTCATGGTCACCTGTATGGACTCGTAGTACTTGACGTCCTTCTCCATCTCGGAGCTGGCATGTTTCAGCGCTGACTCGAGCGTGTCCTTGGCCAATTTCAGATTGCCCAGACGATAGTGCAGTGAGGCTACATTATTCTGTATCTCTGCCGGGATCTCATATTTGGCTTTGTCACGCAAAATGCTCGAGGCAGTGCCGTAAGCATTTAGCGATGCCTGCAAATCATTTTGCTCCAATATCTGCGCCAGCTCTATCCAGGCTTCAATGTCCTCCGGAAACTGTTCAGTCACCTTTTTTAGGTGGGTTTTGGCCATGTCACGCTTGGTCTGCGAGTTGGAGTGCGCATACAACGAGCCGAGAATTTTCATGGTCTCGTAGTTCCCTGGCTGAATCTTTAGCACTTTCTCAAAACATTGCGCTGCCTGTAAAATAGATTTATAGGAATTGGTATACGGATTTCAAAAGAATTATGGTGGAATTTACGTTCTCGGTGTCCCCGCGATAAATGTACATCTGACCGAGTCCGTAGTGTGGAAGCACAAAGTTAGCCGGCGCAATCTGCGTGGACTGATAGTAGTATTGGAACGCCTGGTCATAGTCGCTTTGGGCGTGAAAACTCCTGGCTAGCTGGTAACAGCTCTCGGCACGCATTGCTTCATTTTCGGTATTGTGAAAGGCGTGCAGAGCCAAATGATGAACCTTTTGGTAGTCCTTCTTGAAAAAGAAATGGTTGGCCAAATGATTCAACACCATCGGATTGGCATTGTCGATGGTGTACGCCTTAGAGAGCATTTGCACGCCCAGCTTATTGGACTCCGGCTCCAGTTGATTGAGCTTCAGCACAGCCAGGCCAATTAGAGCACCCACGCATTGCTGATCCAGTTGCAGAGCACGCTCAAAGGCCAACTTGGCCTTTTCAGCATTGCCCATTTTCAGGAAGCAGTGCGCCATACCGATCCGCACGTTGGCCGGACAGTTGGGGTTCGTGCGCAGCGCCTTCTTGTAGAACGCCATAGCACCTCGATAGTCCTTGCGATTGAATGCAATGCACGCTTTGCCTAGCAGCGATGGTATATTTGATGGCGATTGATTGAGCACGAAGTTGAATTGCGCATCTGCCTGATCCATTTTGTCACCCTCAAGCAGACAGAAGTAGGCACGTCCCAGCAAATGGCTTTGGTCGTACATAATGATTTTGTCTGCATTCGTGTACAAATTAGTGGCCTTCATGAAAAGCTCGCGCTTCTTGTCCTTGGACTTCTCCCTATACGCCTCTTGTACATAATGGGCGGCCAGCATGTCATAGGCGCGCATCTGATCCGTTTTATAGTCACGGTAGTCCGTCGTGCCCTTATCACGAGCTGCTTCCAGCAGCATAATGAAGTCATCTGTCTTCTTCTGCTTGTAGTATGCCAACTGTGGAATAGGATATTTACATAGTGATTCCCCTTTGGGATCCCATTTACATATATAAACTAATATTTCTTACCGCCACATTGACCCAGACGTGCAAAGGAGCACGCTCCTGCAGCAATATACTAAACACTTCCGAACATTCGGGGAGTTGATCCGGGTCCACTTCGATGACCTGCAAGCATTTTTTTTATGCAAACACATTTACTTTTGTAGTACTGCGTTTCAATCTCACCTCATCAGTGTCCTGCAAAGGAATTTCGATGCACGCGGACATGATTGCAGTAAACGTGGCTCGAGAGCCAAACTATTTGTGACTTTATGGCGTTAAATTACACGAAAATCACAAGTTTACTTTCTTAACGCGGTACGCTCGCTAAAAAAAAACATTGACGATTTTTCGATACTTCCTACAAAGCATCGAGAAGCGTCCGATATTTGACAAGCAAAAATATCGAATCTTATGAGTCGTATATCGAGTGTGCCGTCGATTGGTCTGAGCTGGCATTGTTTATGGACAAAATTATGTAGTAAAATTAACAACATTTCATTAAAATTTAAATCGATAATGTATTAGGCTATCGGTAAAAATGCAGAGTGCCGTTCGGCGATGGAGCGTGTGCCAATTGGCTGTCAGTGTGCGCGCATTAACAACAAGGGCAGCAGCAACTACAAATTTCCAGCTACAAAAAGTGTACAAACAAACTCAAACAGATGTTCTGTGCCAATTACGTAAGAGCTGTAGTCGTTCAGCACTATTGGCGCAACAATCTATACCGGAGTTGATTGGCGTAAATCAGCTGTGTAGGCACACACACACGCACACACTCACGCAGCGAGGCATAAGCACAAGCAAAGCGCGTGCAGCTCAATATTCTAGGTACTCGGCCAGCACAATCATGAATTCGTATTGCAAGGAACTGGACCTGATGGACTATGATATCATCGGGTTCGATCTGGACGGCACGCTGTTGCGCTACAATCTCCAGGAGATGACGCCGCTCATCTACAACGTTCTCAAGAAATACCTGGTGGAAGTAAAAGGCTATTCGCCAGCGTTGCTGTCCAAGGATTTGGATATGGATTTCTTTCAGAAAGGTCTGATGCTGGATGGAGTTCGGGGTAATGTGCTGAAGCTGAGCAACGAGGCGACCATTCTACGTGCCTCGCACGGCACACGTCTGCTCAGCGACGAGGAGATCGAGAATATCTACGGCGTCGAGCGACGCTGGGATGTGGCCACAGCCTTTTACAATAATCCCCTGTCCACATGGAATGGTCCAGCATCGGAGCAAATGCGCACGCTGCTTGATTACTTTGACATGCCCAGCGCCCTGGTCTTTGCCCAAGCCGTTGATGTTGTGGACGATGAGAGCGGACCAGCTGGCAAGCCCAAGGAATACAAAGTTTGGGGGGATCTCCTAGAAGCTCTTATGCATAGCTACAACCGGGATAACTTCAGCAATGATTCCAGTCTCTACTTCAAGGCCATGCGTGCAGAGCCCCATCGCTATGTCCTGCCGAGTAGTGCCAAGCTGCTCGCCTGGCTGGAGCAACTGAGAAACGCGAACAAGAAGCTTTTCCTGTTGACCGGCTCGAATATAGACTTTGCCGATTTAACAGCCACACAGGCGCTGGGTCCCGATTGGCGGAAGTACTTCGATTTTATAGTCACCTATGCCAAGAAGCCGGGCTTTTTTACCCAGAAGCGAGCCTATTTGAATGTGGATGACGTGGCAAAGCGCGAACTGCCCAACACCGAACTGAGTCCCGTGGAATATCTTCAACCTGGCAAAATCTACGCACAGGGCAATTGGCACCAGTTGCATCAGTCGATGGCCAAACTCTTGCACAAAGACGCAAGCAATGCAAGGGCTCTCTACTTCGGAGACAATATCATACAAGATATTTATACGCCGGTCAAGCACAGCGGCTTCGATACGGTGGCCATTGCCGAGGAGCTGTTCCTGATGGAAGCCAAGGACTACCCCTTCAAGGCAGTGCTGCACTCGAAGTTTTGGGGCCCGTACTTCAACAACGGCTGCACACCCACTCTGTGGTCTGGATTCATAGCGAACTATGCTCAGATTTGCATCTCTTCAATGGATCAAATGGCGCAGACGGCACCAACTGAACGTCTGGTGTGTAACAATGTCAACGGCTTCTATCCGATGGTGCCCAAATCGCTCGAGTGCAGCAATCTGACGACCTCCTGGTACGGTGGTTGCGTCTGATAAGACAAGGCAAGACTCAATAAATAAAAATTATCTCTGAACCGGGCATTTACGAAGTGCATCCAAATTGAACTACTCGACGAAAGTCAAATAGGCATACAAATTATACTCGAAAGCAAAATAAACAAGTACTCGACGACCGAATTAATTAAGCACACGATATACTATATATTCCATAACCCCAAGCAGGTCTTTAGAATATCTAAGATAATTTGTATTTCATAGGGTATCCTATCCGTATATGTTCGTTGTTACCAATCGTAATTATAAGCAAGATTGACGAATGTACAAACAGCTTTAGCACGAGCAAAACTCATTAAATCGGTTGTTATTCAAGCGCTTTATACAATAAGTATGTAAATCTTACTGATACATATGTATGTACTTAAGCATTTTTTATCTATACATTTCTAGTTAAAGTATTTATGGATATAGAAGACATCATTCAATAGAAGAAATATATTACTAACAGATCCATAGCTAGCAATAAAATATATACACACCATATATGAATCATTTAACGATATCATTATATTTATTTGTGACCAACCATAATACCGCAAAGAAGAAGAAAATATTATATAACGAAAAGTGGAAAACACTTGTACAGTGCAAGCAATAATGGAATAAACAATAATTAGGAAGAGAACGTTGACTATAGACTACAAATTAGATGATGCGCTCCACGGCCAGTGCAATGCCCATGCCACCGCCAATGCACAGTGAGGCAATGCCACGTCGTCCGCCTGTACGCTCCAGAGCATACAACAAGGTCACTAGAACGCGAGCGCCGGACGCACCAATTGGATGGCCCAGGGCAATGGCGCCGCCATTCACATTCACTTTTTTCTCATCCAACTTTAGGCACTTTAGCACGGCTAGAGCTTGCGCAGCAAAGGCCTCGTTAAGCTCAAACAGATCCACGTCATCACGAGTCCAGCCAATTTTAGTTAGCTGCAAATGCAGAGATTAGCATGGGATGAGGACAATATGAATGCTTCGTTTACCAATGATTCCACGGCAGTCACTGGACCCAGACCCATGACATTGGGTTCGATGCCGCTCTGTGTCCAGCCCACAATTTTGGCAAGAGGTTTGAGACCGCGTTTGTTAACCTCTTCGCCGGACATGAGCAACACCGCTGCAGCCGAATCGTTGACTCCCGATGCATTGCCAGCTGTCACGGTGCCGCCCTCCTTGAAGGCAGGTCGCAGCCTTTGCAAGCCCTCCAAAGTGCTGCCTGCTTTGATGTATTCATCTTTGCTGAATAGTTGTGTGCCCTTACGATCCTTGATCTCCACTGGCACAATCTCAGCATCAAAGTAGCCCAGCTTCTGGGCTTGCTCAGCGAGCAGCTGCGATTGCAAGGCTTGAGCATCCTGAGCCTCGCGGCTGATTTGGTACTTCTCTGCCAGGTTTTCGGCAGTGATGCCCATATGTATTTGATCCATTGCATCGGTGAGGCCATCGTGCACCATGGTGTCCAGCATCGTTGCAGGGCCCATTTTGATGCCCTGACGCAGATGGACTACATGTGGAGCACTGGACATGCTCTCCTGGCCGCCGGCAATAACAATCTTAGCGTCACCTGAACGTATCGCCTGATAGCCCAGCACCACAGTTCTAGTAAAGCATATAATATAGTGAATATATTCAAAGCCTGAATCAGAATACCTACTTTAAACCTGATCCGCACAGTATATTAATACCATAAGCGGGCACCTCAATAGGCAAACCGGCCTTCAGAGCGGCTTGACGTGCGGGATTCTGGCCTTGGCCTGCAGTCAATGCCTGTAGAGAAGCAGAAGTAGAAGAATTTACATAACAAATTGAATTTTATTTGTAAGCGAACGGAAAACATTGATTTTCAAATTAGCAACAATGAGAGCTACTTGTGAAATACCTGGCCCATAATAACTTCGTTCACTTGCGGCGCCTCGACATGGGCACGCTTTAATACCTCCTTGATGACCACACTGCCCAAATCTGAGGCCTTCAATTTAGAAAGTGTTCCATTGAAGCTGCCTAAAAAATGCAAATAAGAGAAAGTTTCCCTAATTAAACATTACATCAAACTTGTATGAAATTGCGCATTTTACCAATGGGCGTACGCGCTGCGGACACGATATATACGTCAGACATCGTTAGCTAATACAGTTTCTAAGTGTTTACACTTTAAATGATAAATAATCAACAAATATAGTGCCGCGCAGCAAACGAACGACGTCTACGTTGTAGGCGCGCTCAACCAAATGTGTCTCGCCTTGGTCTGGCAGATTGTTCACAATGGTATTCGCCGAAAAATCGCACAATCGATTGACGATAACTACTTGTCAGTTGCTTAAAATTTATAAAAAACTTTGTTATTGAGAAGTATTGTATGTATTTGTTATTTCTTTTTTCTTTTAGTGTGATAAGCTATGCATTCTTACCAATTAATGGAGTACCACTTTTCTCTTAAGATATTAAAAACTATCGGTGCTGCCAGCCAAGATAAATGACATCGATAACAGTAATAGTTTCAATTGTTATGTGCCTGTATTTATCGATGGGTTGTTATATCGATACGGTATCTCTGTACACAGAAAATTATTTTATGCTGAAAAAACGCACAAAACGCGCATAGTAAACGCATTAAGAACAAACGCGCCCAGACCGCGACTCCTGGACAGGTTGGCAGCTATATAGCTTGTACAGATTGCAGCCCAAGTCTTAGCTTTAAGGAGCCGACACTAAGATACAGCGTCGACAGCAGCCAACAGCAACAGCCCCAGCCCTCGCCCAACACTAACAACTACAGCAGCAGCAACAACAACAACCACCACCCTAACCAAGACAACAACAACTAGAGTCGCACAATCACACAAAGCACCAGCAGCAGCAGCAGCAAACGCAACAAATAATAACATGCAGGCGATTAAGTGTGTCGTCGTGGGTGATGGTGCTGTGGGTAAGACATGCCTGCTCATCAGCTATACGACAAATGCGTTTCCCGGCGAGTATATTCCCACCGTCTTTGACAACTATTCCGCCAATGTTATGGTTGACGCAAAGCCCATCAATTTGGGCTTGTGGGATACGGCTGGTCAGGAGGATTATGATCGCTTGCGGCCATTGTCGTATCCACAGACTGATGTCTTCCTCATTTGCTTCTCGCTGGTGAATCCAGCCTCGTTCGAGAACGTGCGAGCCAAATGGTATCCAGAGGTGCGTCATCATTGCCCTAGCACACCAATCATATTGGTGGGCACCAAGCTGGATTTGCGCGACGATAAGAATACAATTGAGAAGCTGCGCGACAAGAAGCTAGCGCCCATCACATACCCACAGGGTTTGGCCATGGCAAAGGAAATTGGAGCTGTTAAATATTTGGAGTGCTCGGCACTGACGCAAAAGGGCCTGAAGACCGTCTTCGATGAGGCTATTAGATCGGTGCTCTGTCCCGTTCTGCAGCCCAAATCCAAGCGCAAATGCGCTCTGCTTTAATTTTAAGACGCACACACACACTAATACACACACACACACACATAGAACACCCACGAAGCATTGTATTTGTATTTGTCGTCAAGTCTATTTAATAACGTAATATTATTAACTAATAACAATTGTGTAAAATAAGCAGCAAGAGCAGCCGCAGCAGCCAGCACGTTGATAATAGGAGGAGAATGAGTCCAGTAATTGGAACTGGAATCTACGTCAAGCTGCCTCTATTTTCTGCTTTGTTATAAAACCTTGCCCACACACATGTGCAAAATTTGGGGATAACCGAATTTTCTTACTAATTCTGTTACTCGTCGTCCTTTTGTTTAAACTTCAAACTCTTTGTCTTGTTTCGTTTAAGTGTGTTGTTCCATGTTTTTCCTTTTTGTATTCAATTTGAACTAATTTCAAATATGTGCATTAATTTGAACTAAAAGTTAATTAAAAATTAATGTTGTAAAACCAAAAAAAAAAAAAAAAAAAAAACTTAAAAAAGGTAAAATTTATTAAGCAGAGAGCTGAGGGAATGTGAACACAGCATAAAGAGAATTAAAAGATAAAAGAATGCAGCCAGTAAAAGGTTCCGTTGCAATGACAGAAATATACTTAGATGTTGTTTAATAATGTACGGAAACTAGGGAAATGGCAGAGATTAGGCAGAATTGCAGCTAAAAACAAATATATATACATATAAAAAGGTAATTAAAAGGAATATAATTAATGTATGAGATGCATTTCCTAAGTGGAGCACGATTTCCAAGAGAACAATTTTTAAATTGCTAAAAAGTAAATGAATAAAAAAGGAACTACATACTTATAAGATAATGTCCTTCGTATACTATGTACATGTACTGATTTAAAATACACAAAACACAAAAAAAGAGTAAACAGGATAACTGAAACTTTGAATACTTTGTATTTTAAATATTCGAAAACGAAAGCAAATCTAATTACATACATATACATAAATGTGTCAATGGAAATCAAATAAAGCATACAGAAAAAAAGATCTTGAGTAACCCTAATGCCAGATGTGACATATGCAAGTATATACATACATATGCATTTAAATAATTATGTCTATATATGTATGTCTGTTTACAGATATTCATTTCGAGCGACCTCAACAGGTCTCATTTGGTTTTCAATTTCAACGTCGACGACAAAGTCGCTTATCACAGCGAAAAAAGATTGAAACATGAATTGAAAATCAAAAAAGAAAAGAAATAATGAAATCAGCGTCCAGCTTTTGTTTTTGTCGGAATGTTCTCGCAGCTGGAAATTAATCGGGCACAGCGGCGCAACAACAAAAGCGTTTTATGTTTATGTTATACGAGGCGGACGCGTTCTATGTGTGTGCGATGGCTAGAGTGAGTGTGTATCTGCATGTGAGAGTGTATCTGTTCTCATGACGTGTCCATAAACAGAGAAATTATGAATGTGCGACCCACGATGGACCAATCTCTTCCGCAGCAGCGCTGACGTGTGAGTTTCTGGGATGCATATCAATTAAGCTGGTAATCAAATCAATTTATGTATCAAATTCGTATTGTTATTTAAGTAAAGTCGAGTATAATGCACTTGTAAAGTTGTGTCTTAACTAGCTAACTATAAGTATTACAATTTATTTGGCATTCGAGTTGCGAGTTGTTCTTAGTGGCTATAGGGACTGACTCAATCTTAGAATTCGTCATGGCGTGCCAGAGCCTCACCAAAGTCCGTGGCCTGGGAGCCGACGAATATATCGTACTTGTCCAGCACTTCCTCCTTGGTCAGTTTCTGGTCGTGGTCCGAATCAGACTCAAAGATCAAATGCTTGGCCTCTGTTTCGGCAGTATCATAATCATTGGGCACAATCCATTGACGTATTTCCAGTTCAGTTAGGTATCCATCGCCGTCCGTGTCACGATGAATGGAAAACGACTCACGCTCGCTAAGTACCCATTCGGGCTCGGGCTCATTGGGTCCCGACGGGCGGTACATATCGCCAATGTATTCATCTATGGAGATTTTGCCGTCATTGTCCTTATCCAGATCCTCGGTGGTCTCCTTTAGCACTACATCACGCATGGTTGGATGCTCCTCGGGATGCAAAAATGCTGTAAACTCTTCGCGTGTCAGCTTATCGTCCAGGTCCTGATCGGCAACAGCCCAACGACGACGGTCGCGTGAGAGCATTTTCTTATAGGAAATGCCTGCCAGAATTTTATATGTACATTGCTTTTAAAATATTCTTAGAGACAAGCAGTGCTTACCATTCTCCTCTCTTTCCAACTCCTCCTTGTCCAGCGAGTCCATAAATCCATAGACTGTCTTGCGGTATACCTCCCAGTCAATGGTTGACTCGTTGTTTGGGTTGTGTTGACGCCACACTCGATCCACGTCCTCGTCAATGTAGCGACGCTGGGTGTATTGAATCCAGGCTTTAAGTTCGGCCAGATCGATAAAACCATCCTTATTTTCATCAATGCGGTCCACAATCAAACCAAGACGTCGCTTGCTCTCCTCCGGCGTGAGTTCATCGAACTTTTTGGCTTCATCTGCGCCCAGAAAGGCTTCGTGGTCGAACTGCGTATTGTGTTCGCCGCCATCGAAGTGTCTGCCATGTAGCGAATCGTGCTCGAGCGGGTCGTGCGGTAGTTCGTCGGCAGCCGGTATGCTGGACGCGGCGACCAAGCTTATCGCAGCGGCAGCAACAAGTAGAAATGTTCCAGTTCTCATTTTTCCCATCAGAGCGCCGTCTGCTCGCTTTGAGTATTCAAACAAAAGTAAATCAAGTTAGAATGAATTCCTCAAACGACGCATAAGGTATCGATGTTAATTAGCGATAGTTTTCGTCGCCTATTCAATTCGTCGACTACGTATCGATAAGCTGCAAATGGAATCGTTTGAGTAACGTATTTTCGTCAACTATTTTATATTTATTTAGCAAGTTTCTTAAAAATATTGCTGTGAATAATATAAATAAATATGAGCAGTTTTAATAAAGCACTATTTACAGATGGCCACGTGTGGATAATAAATTTATTTGTTGATCTGAACTGGCGCGACAGGATCGTTGACATCCTGATTGAGAGAACTAAAGTCGCCAGTGTTGCAAGAGATACTTGGAATCTCAAAATTGGAGAAGCCGCGATAGTTGGCCACCTCCGGTTTCAGTGGGGATGGCAATAGTACCTCTGAGACTGGCACATCACTGTCTATCAAACTGTCAGTCGTGGTGTCCAATAATGTTGTTTCATCTAGATGGGTAGTGGGGGCATTCCGCTGCTGCGCCAACGGATCAAATTCATCTAGATTTAGCTTGGACTCATCTGCGACGCTGTTCTCGCCGCTTTGATCTGACAAATCGAAATCATAGTTGATGTTTGTTAAGCCGCCCTGGAACTCTGTGCCCAACATCAAAACGTCATCATTTTCAGATGTCTCCTCCAGCAGCGAAACTGCGTCAAACGGTGTATAATTAAATATGGGCGAGGCAAAGAGCTGGTCTGGTTGCGGTAAATTCGGATGTAGAGGCGACAAACGACCCACAGAGCTCACGCTGGTATCCTTAAGCGCCAACGTGTGCCCCACGTCTAATTGAGAATCTTCGAGTATCTGTTCCTTGCCTTTAACTGTCAACGTTTGTTGACTGAGGCTGCGTAAATTGGACTGGTAGTGACCGGCAGCTGCTTCACCGCCATCCTGGGCCAAATGGGCACGTGCCTGGCTTATGAGAAACGGTGGCGTTTTAATGGGAAGCAGTGTGAGCGGTGCCTTTTCCATAACCATGTCCACTTTTTCTGTTATCTCGCGCTGAAACTCTATTAACTCGCGCTCAAACTCCTTAATGCCTGTGCTTATGACTGAGTTTCGTTTCTGCAACTGCTCCATACACTTCATATTCTCCGAGATTAGATGCAGGCTCTCACAGGCCAGCAACGCGCTCTCCCAGGGTGTGCTATAAGTCGGCTCGCCCGACATGTATGCATCAAACTCCTCTGCGCTGAGGCCCAGGCTCTCGGCATTTAGGTTCTCAATGAAGGCAATGGCCGAGCAAAGATTGGTGAAATAGTAGCCACCCTCGCCGCTCATGACTCGCGAGGCGTTGGTGAAGCGATTGACAAAGTTGATGTTGCTGTGCAGACGGACGGGATTCGCCTTCAGCACCACAAAAATTAGAGCCGGCAAGAAATCATCGGCACTGGCGGGTCCTCCCGTTGCTCGTTTTAATAACTCAAAAATGTGACGACAGCAGCGGACCGTGCAGAGGAGTTTCTCCTGCGGCGAGTAGTACGAGTCGATGCCCACCAGCTCCGATATGGCATTGTACACCAAGTCACGGGCCTCTGCATTCACTTCATCGATGCTACAGTCCAGATGCTTCGTCGTTATCCAACTCAACTGCCGTATGCGCTTTTGCACTTTGATATCGCATTCCTCGTCTGTGGTGAAGTACGGACTAAATAGCAAACTGAGAGAGAAGATAAGATGAAAAGTTGTTGAAGTAGTGGATATCCCCTTATTTATGACTCACTTGTGATTCTGTGTCATTACGACTTTCTCAAAGAAGTCAATGGCAATCTCTCGATCCTCGTTGGTAGCAATTTCAAAACGGGCATCGTTGTGGACAAGATCCGCGAATCTCGTGTAGGCGTTTTGTACGAGCTCCGAAAGTTCGTCCACATTCTTGCTGCTATTGTTGTTCATGTATTTGCGTATCTCATGATCCAGCCGCTGAATCTCCGATTTCAGCTTCCGTTTGCCATCGTCCGGGATCCGTAACTGCCGCAGCTGCAACATAAATTGGCTTTCGGTAGCACTTGGCACACGCGGCTGCGGTGCAGCAACCGGGAATTTGCTTTTCAGCGTTTTTTGCAACACAGCCGGAACAGTAAACTTTTTCCGGGGCATTGTGCTGGCTGTTGTTGTTGGCTCGTCTTTCTCTGGTTGCTTCTTTGCTTTGTTTGCACGTCCCGTTGTGAGCGAATGCTGCAGCGATTTGCGCTCTAGAGTTCCGCCAGCGGAACTGGTATTCACTTTCAAAGTTTCATGATCCTCGCCAGCTTTTTCTGAAAAAAATAAATAGGGGAATAACGCGCATGACTAACTGCTACAGCATAGATAAACAAGAGTTGAGATGGCTTACGCCTTTTTCGCTGCTTATCGTTGCGTTCGCGAAAACATTTCGAACAGAGTCCATCGAACTGTGTGTTCCCGTAGTAGCCACAGCCCTGACGGCACTTTAGGTCTTGCTGTCCGATTCGCAGCATGGGCGCACGGTTCGCCATCATTGGGCGTGGTTTTTTTACACAATTTTGATTGCTATGAAGTATTTGCAGCAACTGTGCGACTCGATTTTAACTCAAATTTGTATTTATTGTCGGATCAGCCACTCGATTGCAGATAAACAGCTGTTACACGGATTATCGTATTAATTTATCGATGTTAATAAACAGCACTTTACGATATTTCAATTTAATACCAAAATTGTGTACATCGATACGTGTCTTGATCGAATAGCTTGGCGGTTGGTTATTTGAAGTGTTAGATTCTTGGACTGCCGCTTACCTAGGAATTTAATAAATAAACAACCCAGATGAATAGAATTTTACTAAAATTATATTTTAGTATTATTTATTGAAATAAAAAACATTTATATTGCAACTGAGGGCACAATTTGTTTGGATACATTTAGTAAAATCGAAGTGCCTTAGGAAACATCTCACAAAAGTCTTAAATTCTATGCATAAAACATGTATTTAAAATGAAATTTTGTATTGTAGGCATTAGAATTAGGACGGTTACACAAATAGAATGCAACTTCTGGTATGTATACAGCTAAATGGGTAGATTTTAAAAAGTTATACATGAAAAGTCAAAGTTGGTAATTAGCTAAAAATGTTCACAACAACGATTTGAAAAAGCTCAGAAAACACACATAACTATGTATGTAATTATGTAGACGACAATTCGACTACGACTAGACTACAAAATTTTCAAGTTGACCTAACTGCTCTACATGTCGATTCATTTACTAACATTGTTTTGTTGTTCCCAATTAACAAATTCAGATTTGCGCTAAAGAAAACTTTACTTGCAAGAGGCTGCCATACGATTCTCAATGCGATCCCCAGCTTAATTGACGCGCTCCACAAATGCATTAATTCCACTACTCAACTCTAAAATGGTCTATTATCTCTACTCTAATTCCTGCCTACCATAGTTGCTTTTGTTTTTTAGCAGTACAAAGATTTGGAAAAACCATTTGTTCTTCTGTTTTAATTAGTCTCACAATTGCTAATACATATTTTTCGAAATGCAACCTTGTATTCGTGTGCTCAGCTATCGTTAGTTACGTATACTTATCATGAACTTTTCTCATTTTCCTACTGCTCCAATTCAACCGTTTCATAAAGTCTCGTAAATAGTTTTAACTTAGATCTAAACTACTTATGATGGATGTCTTTGGCTTCCGTTTGTTTTCATTTTTTTGTTGTTTTGTTATTTCCTTAAGTTTTGAACTCTATTAGCTATAAAAAATTGTAATTTATCGATAACACGTTTTTAACAGTTACGCCGCTTTGGTTATAGTTTTTTGATTAAACATTCCCATTTTGCAATCATTTTGATTAATTGTTTCAACTTTTGTCAATTCTCTACAAAAGATTTGCGTTTTGGTACAAAAATTTCAAGTCTAACAATTTGTTTCAATAAATTCCTTGGTCCAACTGAATTGCAGTTGGAATTCTGTTGGCTGAAGAAACTGCAGTAACATCCTGCTTGTGGATTATATTGTAGTATATCTGTATATATAGTCAAACAGTGTGTGTTTGTGTGAGTGTGTGTCTGTGTTTTGTGGTATGTCTCCTGCGTGTGTTGCAAACTCAAATAGATTCTTGTGTTACACATTAAATAACATTAAAATATGAGTACTTTAGTCGCTAGAGCTTAGGTCTACAAAACGCTTCATAGAGCTTTCCATATCAAATTGGCTGTTTCAAAAGTCAGCTAGAGTTGTAACTAGTCCAAGGATCTCTGCTTAGACATGTTAACTGAAGTATTTCAGGCCCGCAATCAGCATAAATTTCTCAATGAACAGCTCAGAGTCCAGCACCTGCAATAAAATAGATAAATATTAATATTCCCACTAATGTCGGACATTGGATCTTACCGCAATATGAGCAGCTCTTCCAATCAGCGTGTTGGCCGTGTGGGGCAGCGCGTGGTGGACATCGAAGCGGGCGAGCGTTAGCTCCGGCCTGGCCAAAATGGGGGCGATGACATTATGAACCATTTCCCTGAAAGGAGCAAGGCAGATAAGTCTCTCCACTAGACATACCTTCTGTTCATTCTAACCCACCTGTAGATGGTGCCCAATGTGGAGTTGTCCCGGATGGCGGCCTTGCACAGCTCCAGGCGTGCCGAGTGGGCGGGCACATAGCGATCCTGGCTAGAGCCGCAGAGCAATATGTTGCTGAAGTGATGCAGAGTGCTGCGCTGGCTTAGTCTGTAGAGGAAGCTGTTGCGCATGTCCGTGGTGTCGCGCATGCACAGCTGCAGCAGCGAGCCCGACTTCTTCCACTTCTGCATGAACCACATGCCTGAGGAGAATGAGCATGGAGTTATTGAATGCTTGGACTAGCTGCTCGCACTTACCCATGTTGACCAGGCCGCTGGTATTGTAGAGGGTGCCCAGATGCGGACCGGAGAGCGAGAGGAACGTGTGCAGGCGCGGCAGTAGAGGGCGCATCTGTGGGCGTGCCAGGGCGCTGCGCACGATGATGGTGCCCAGCGAGTGGGCCACAAATGAGATGCGTGCGGGATTCAAGCCACAGCTGTCGATATGGTAGAGAATCTCGGCGACCAGCCTGATGGACGTAAAAGGGAATTAATCTATATTCTGGGCAGACAATTCCGAGCACTCACCGATCAGTCATGGTGTCGAAGTCAGAGAAGGTATCGCCCTGATTGCGCTCCGACATGAGAAATTCAAGATTCACGCCGGGCAGACCCAGCTCCAGGTAGGTGCGCACCAGCCGCAGGTCCGCCGAGTTGCCATCCAGGCCGTGCACACAGATGACCAGGTGCATGCCGTTGGGCGAGAAGGCGCGATACTCGTCGCTGATGTAGAAATAGGGCAGCTCCGAGGCCAGCTGCACGTAGTCCGAGTAGATGTTGCCCTGGTATTTGATTTGCTTGCGGAACTCCTCGCGGCATTTCTCAAACTCCAGGAGGGAAATGCTGGGACTGGCCTCCTGCCCAGCGGGCTGACCCTTGCGCTTGGGCTTGCTAATGGAGCCGTTCGACTGCTTGTTGCGCACCAGCACCTGGCCATTGGCGGCGTTCTCCTTGTCCTCGTCCTGTTCCGTGTCCACGCCATTCTCCTGCTTGCACTGATGCTGTGGGGGTCGCTTCAGCTCCGCCAGGCTGTGTGACTTGAGCACCGGCTTGTTGCTGAAGATCGCCGGGGTGGACATGGGACGCAGTGACTCGTAGATGTGGTACACGGGATTGTCAATGGCGCCTATGGGCTGTCGTTCCTTGAGCGGCGGCGGCGGTGGTGGTGGTGCCAGCACCACATGGCAGGCCATCGACTTGGTCTTGGACTTGGCCACGGCCGGAGCAGCTGGAGGGGCAGCTGGCATGGGCATGGGCTGTGGAGCTGTAGCTGGAGCGGCAGCCGGAGCAGGTGCTGGCTCCGGTGGTGGATCGCGAAACTCGTCGGGTGGCGGTGGTGCTAGCACTTGCTCCTGCTCCTGGTCCTGCTCCTGATCCTGAAACTGTTGCGGTGGCGGCAGGCAAACTGCATCCAGCGGCTGCATATCCTTCAAGCTGGTAATATCAAAGTCCGACTTGGACTTTTCGCACCTGGCAGCGGCGCCGCCTTTGTGACGGCGTCTCGGTGGCGGACGCTCCAAGTCCTCCACCTCGGTGGATTCGCCATTTGGCAGATGGCGCAGTCGATCCAGTTGAAAGCGTGAACGCTCCTTCTTGATGGTCACGGTCACCGATGAGATCTTCTTGTGCAGCTCCTTCTCCTTCTCCTTCTCCCTCTCCTGCTGCTGGAGACGCGCGGGCGTGCGGCTCTGACTGTTCCCAGCCGATTGACGCTTCCGCTGAGGCTTGTGCGGCTGCTGCTGCTGCTGCTGCTCGAGCAGCTTCTGCAGGCGCAGACGCAGCTGCTCGCCGTTGAGCCGCGTCTCCAGGCCCATGCCCATGCCCAGGCTGAGCTGCGTGTGTCGCTGCTTCTGCTGCGGCCCGGTGCTGGTGATCGTGTCCGGGCTGGAGACGGCCAACGAGCTGCGCCGGCTGCTCACCCAGCCGCTCTCCTCGCTGAGCGACGACGTCGAATTGCTGCGCTGCCGTCGCGCATCCGAATCGAACTCGGGCGGCGGCGCCAGATTGGGCAGCGATTCGCTGAAGCCGCTGGTGTTCGGATCGCTGCTGTTGGTGTTGTTGTTGCTGTTGACCGTGGTCGTGGTGGTGGCGTCCAGCCGGAAGGGCACACTGCTCGAGCTGAGCATCTGCAGCTTCTGCATCATGTCGCTCTCCGAGCTGCTCGACTCCTTGCGCAGCGCGCCCTGCGCCTGGCCCTGGCGCAGCATCTCCTTGATGTCGGACACACGCACCCGCGCGATCTCCACGGCGCGCGGTATCTGGGAGCTGTTGCTCCTCGGCATGGTCGTGTACTGGCTGGGCGGGGGCGGCGGATAGGAGTTGCGCGGCGGCAGCATGCTCTTGGGCAGCGAATTGTAGGCGCCGCTGCTGGCCGCCGGCTGCTTGGGCGGATTCAGCAGCTTGATCTCGTTCAAGTAGTCGAACTTGCTGGCGTGCCCATAGCGCTGCCGGAACTCGCAGATGTTGCGCATCAGGTCGTCCGCCTGGAGGCGCGCCAGGCCGGCGGGCAGCGTGTTGTAGCTCACCTGGCGTCCATTGCAGCTGGGCTCGAGCACGTGCGTCTCGGCGGCTGCAGTCTGGCAGCCGTCCAGCTGATCCAGGGACTTGCTGTGCCGCGTCGGCAGCGCCGTCTCGGTCGGCTCCGTGCCCAGATCCTCGAGCAGCCCGGTAACCGAGTGCCTGGACAGATTGTGCCGCAGTGCCACGGGCTGCGCCTCCTTGCTGCTCGGCGCAATGGTCAAGCTGGCCTGCAGCACCTCGCCGCCGAGGGCAAAGCGTGGCGTGACCACGCACTTGGCATGCGGATGGGCCGGGCCGCTGCCATTGCTCGCCGGATAGTCGTAGTCGAAGTGACAGGCGAGGCAGTCCTTGGTGCCATTGAGGCTGCTGCTCGAGTGCGTCTTGTCGGGCGCCAGAGTTTTCTTCTTGCTCGCCGCCGTCGCCGTCTCATCCAGCTGGGGATCGCTGCCGGAGCGACGCCTCCCATAGCTGGCGCCGGGCACCACATACCGATCCTCGAAGATCAGCGGCAGCGAGGCGGCATCCCCGTCGATGGGCGTGCAGTGGACGGGCAGCGGCGGCAGCGACTGCAAGTAGCGACTGCGCCTGGCCAGCTCCGCGATGCCCGCATAGCCCTGGCAGTGGCCGGGACTGCCGTTGCCGTTCATCTCGTGGCAGCCGGTGGCCGCATGCCGCGGCTGCTCCAGCACAAAGAAGCCCTCGGCAAAGCGGCGCACGCGCAGAATGTGGTGCTTGCGTGCGAGCAGCGTGTGCACCGCCGTTGAGGAGCGGGAGGCGAGCAGCACGCGACGCCACCAGAAGATGCTCTCCGCGCACAGCTGCGCGATGTCCGAATTGGCCAGCGTGGCAAAGTCGTCCTCCGCCTCCAGTTGCTGCAAGCAGAGATCAGAAAACCTTTATATTGAATTCTTGAAATTCAGGACAAATCCTCACCTTGGCCTGCTCCAGCAGCTGCTGCAGTCGCTCGCCCGTGTCGTTCTCCCGCAGCGGCGGCGAGCCGATCTGCGCATTGATGCTCGGCGGGAGCACGGTGCTGAACTCGTTGAGGGTCGCCTTCAGCTGCTCGATGGCGCCCAGCAGGAGGCTGCAGATGTCCCGATGGATCTGACGCGACTGCAGCAAGCGGCCAGTGGGCCCGCCGCTGCACTTGGTGGTGCCGCCTATTTGGGGGCCAAAGAACACGGCCTCCAGGGGCCCAGGCGAGGTGTTCCCTCGGCAGCTGAGCTTGCCGGCGCTCCAAGGCTTCGAGCTGCGTGGCGCACTGGAAGAGAGTTCAGCTGGAGTCAGAACTAGTTACGCGACTACACTTCAAAGAGCTACACACATACACATGTACACTCACTCACACACTCTCTCTCACGCACACACATACACACGCACACACATACACATTGAAAGCACTGCAAAGCTTGGCAACTAGACTACAAGTGGATGAAATTAGTTACCCAAAAAGGTATTTTGAAATCTTACCATAACTTGATATATGAGAATATGCTTTTCCTGCACCAGAGAACGGTATTTTGTATTATTTCGTAGTCGTGTGTTAAAGTCGTTCCATGCGTTAGATTGTATATTGTATATTATATGGGTTTATATGCGAATATTGGTTGAGATTCAAATGAAATGAAATGAAATGAAGTGAAATAAATGTGTTGAATTCCATTGGAGCAAATTAAAAGAAATGCTTGTTTAATGGGGCTTATATACGATATTTAACTGAGGCGTGGCACATACCGTACCAAGACTGTAAATTAAGGAAAGAAAAACTAAATGGGACTTAAAATCTAATATACCTTACAAGGAAAATAGTTTCAGCAAATGAAAATTGTAGCAAAATGTAACTTAAAGTTAATCCAACTAAATAATTTAGCAGGAACTTGCGCACAGATTGTGCTTTAGTTTTGGGCCAAGTGGAGGATAACCGGGCAATTCGGAGTTAGCGCAATGTAATCAACATCAAAATTCCGAGCAGACAGGGGCCAAGGTCAACAAGGAATTTCAATTCAAGTGGGCTAATCTATTATTCATGGCGGTTCAAGCTCGGCGCCTCACGGATTTCTCTAGATTTGCGCTCTCACACGCCATTCGCTGAAACGTGTATTAATGGGTGGCCAGGTGTGTGGAATAAGTTTCGATTTAGCGATACAATATCAAATAACTGTAGCTTTAAGAGTTGCCAACAACTTTAGCTGGCCACAAGAGCTATGAAGGAGTTTTTTTGTTCAGGGAGGGCGTGCCGAATGTGGCGTATACGAACTTTTGCTGAATCAAACGGCGTAAAAATTGACTGCGCCACGGCTGCAGTAGATGCTGTGCAGTTGGTAACAGGAGTAGCGATGCCACGCCCCTTCCACGAATGCCGCCCAAATGATGCAGTCTGTTGTGGTTGCAGTTGTCGTCAAGTTTGCCAAGAGGAAGACAATTGAAATACGCGCGGGAGACAGAGAGAGAGAGAGAGAGAGAGAGAGGGAGGGGGAGTCATTAAAATGTAAGCATGAGAAGCATCAGGAGCATCAGAGGCCAGAGCTGGCGAAAGAGGAGCCGCCTCGACAGGACTTTTATAACATACAGCCGAGAGAGGGCAGTGGCAGGAGGCGGGGCGTGTGTTGTGTGCAATTTTAATGAGTTGGAAATGATTTGTGCGGCCAGACACTGCCGCTCCAATCAAGCTCAGCAGGACACGCACACAAACACACACACACACACACACATAAACAGGGACAAGAAGAGAAAAAATATATGACTATCAACGTTGACATTAGAGATCATGTTGTCAACTCTCCCGCTCTCTCTCTCCCTCTCTCTCTTACTCTTCCTACTTTGCATGTCTGCCCAGACAAAGTGGTCCGGCCCGCATTCCCGTTCCCTTCCCTTCCCATTCCCATTCACTCACTTTATGTATGGCTGATGCAGGGCCACGAGGCTGGCATGAATGCCCACACTGATGGCCGCCAAGTGGAAGTAGTCGAACAGCACGGGCAGATGATAGTGCAGTCCGCGTCCCGGATGAAAGTTCAACTGCAGATTGCGTGTGGATGCCAACGTCAGTTGGCTGCTGCCGTTCTGTTCGCCGAACCATAGCTCCAGCTGCAGCGAGAACTCTGCCCGTTCGATGGACTCCTTCAGGTGACGGCTGTCAACTGCAGAGAGAAAGAGATAGATGGACAGAGAGATAGAGATAGACCTTGTGTGGGCTGTACTTAATATTGTCATATGTTCAACTCAAGCACAAGCTCAAACAAATTCCCAGCGCAAATAATCGTTTGCAGGCATTCGCAATACTTCAAAATATTTTCTTCCTCTTCTTCTTATACTACATTTAGTTGGGGCTTTAGTTTGGCTCGTCAACATTGATTATTGGTTTTCGCTTAAGCTAACATTTATTGTGTATGCCAGGCTGAGCTAGTTTAAGGCAGTTAATGTGCGGCTAGGCAAGCTAATCAATACACGCCTCTGACTCATAAATTCAGCCACAGGAACTAACAGTAAATCTTGTTACCAATGCGCCTGGCCACGCGGCGTATACTTGATGTCATTTAATCAAATTCAATTCGCTTCACACCTGAACGCGCGTTTATGGTCAGCCAAAGCAAGCGCACACAGACAGAGATAGTATTACTTACACATATATACACATCGAGCTCTCTCTATCTCTCTCTGTTTCGCTCTTTGGCTGCCTCAACTCTTCTGACTAACATAAAATTCATTTGTTTTCATAAAACGGGGATTTGCGCGGCTAAAGCTAAGTCAGACTTCAGTCTCATTCAGAGGCAATAAAAGTAAAGTTGCGCACCACATGCCAAGCCAACCACCCAACCAGCCACACGACCCACCCACATCAGTCTGTCAGAGCTGTACTTGGGCATTGCTCATACGCCCTGTGTGACAATTGTTTGACAGTATTTGTGTATTTGTTTTGTTCTGTTGATTTTTATGCCGTTTTTATGTGTATATATGTATATGTATCTTTAAACGCTGAGCTCTTTGAGTGAAGTGCGTGGCGAATCCCCTGGCATCAGTTCTGCGGCGCAGTTTATCATGCTGCCTGCGACAATTTGCAGCACGCTGCAATTGCAACAGCTCGCACCTGAGACACGTGTAGAAGAGATAAATTGCATAGCTACTCAACGCTTGCGTGTTGTCTGCGGCAACCGTTGTGGTAGGGGCAAGGCGGGGATGGGGAGATGGGGAGGGGCACTCAGGCATTGTAGGAAGTATAGCAACAAAAAGCTGTCAAGTAAAAGTAACTTTTTGTTTAGCTGTGGTATTTTTTATTGTTTTTGTTTTTGCTGCCACTTCACAGGATTCCACTTTGCTGCTGCTGCTGTTGTTGTTGTTGTTGTTGTGTGGAGGGAGCACGCAAAACTTGTCCAAATGAATTAATCACTTTACCCAACAGCCGAGTGGATGATGTTGTTTCCATTGTTGTTGCTGCTGCTGCTCACATATTGTTGCTGCAGAAACAAGAGCAACTACAAACAGCAGCAACAACAACAACAACAACAACAACGGAGGTGTCGGCGCAACACACATCACACAAAGCCAACAACAGCAGCAGCAGCAGCAGCTCTCGGGTATCTGATGAAGTCTGCCAAGTGCTCATCAGCCGACTATACAAATGAGCATGTGGCTGAGCTGGCGGAAGGGTGCCAGGGCGCAAGGGTGGAAGGGATACTTAATCAGATTGGAATATAATGTAATCACTAAGCCGCACCTTGAACAAATGCTAAGCTCCTATGCCCTAAAAGCATGGCAAATAAAATGTAGTTTGTGAAGCTGCCTTCAATGGAATTATCCTAATCTAATCTAATCTCATTTTAAAACAGTTCTGTTCGAGTCCTTTGAGAGATTTAATGCAGTGATAGCTGATGGAGAAGGCGTGGGATTAGAGCCACTCATAGATAGACATTTTTGGACAAAATTGTGATTAGTCTTTGATTTTCAGTTCTTTCTTTGTTGCCTTCTAGAGACTTTTGCAGATTCTAGAGACTCTTGCGCATAAAAACATGTTTAGTAACTAAGAGTTAGACTACATTATGTAGAGTTTGATGAATCTTATATAAATCCAGACATGTGTGATGAAAATCACATATTGTTCTTCATCTACTTCTGCCTTGCTAGGCTTTGTCAGTAAATTTGATTTTCGCCTCTACTTCACCTCCTCTTACTTACCTCTGCATCTACCTCTACCTCTATATTAAATATTTATTTACACTTAAAAGCTTACAATATATTTCTACATTTCCCACCTAGTTTTTATGGCTCAATAGACTTGAGCAGCAAACTGAATTTTTTTTATAAAAACAAATAAATAACTTAAAAATGCCTGAAAATGCTGTCTATTTGCCCAAAATTTATTTTCATTGTGCTTTACGCTGTGCAGCAGGCGAACAAAACATTTTGCCTCTCGTTCTTCTTTTCTTTTCTTCTTTTATTATTATATTTATTTATTATTATTTTCACTTTTTTTACTGCCTTGCCTCCATTTATGAGCGCTCCGCCCCTTAGCATCGCCCCCTCGACCCATGAAATTGACTTTCAATTTGTTTCCCATTTTTGCGCCTGGTTAACTTTTTATGCCATTTTCATATTGTCTGTGGGCATGCACATAACACACACACACACACACACACACACATACACGCTTCTTCCCTAATCTGAGGCTGTTGTTGTTTGCATTTTGTTGCTTTGATGTTGTAGCTGGGCCTGCAAGGCACTCAAAGCGTCTGCCAATACTTTCAAATCAGGTCAATGCAGTGGCCAAGTCCCTTAAATGGGGCTGCAAAGTAACGAAAGACGTTCCCAACTATGGCCAACTAATTGCGCCTTGGTTGACACATAAAGAGTGGGCGTGGCAAATGCAATTAGAGAAACGCTGCCAAAGTTAAAGTTACACTTCCCATATATATATACTCTATCCTATATATACTCTACATACGCTCAGCAGTTGGTCAACAGTTTGAGCACTTGGGACAGGCGCCCTGGCCATAGAAACTTTCTGGGCCTGTCAACGCGAAAAGTTGGCGCAGCGACAGCCACTTGATTTATATATGCAATTGAATGGAAAACTTTATCGTTGACTCGATGGCATGCATAATGCACTCACCCAGCAGATGGCTGCGGAAGTGTATGACATCGCGCAGCGGCACCTCCTCGTTGCGATAGAGTATCTGAAAGATGCGTGAGGCGCCGCTGCCATTGATTATGGTGGCGGATGTGCAGCTGCCAATGCCTGGCACTGTGGCCGCGTCCACGGGCGTGGCCAGCTCATTGTCCCGTTCGTTGTCGCTGGGCTCGCTGGAGGCGCCATTGGGCTTGGCATTGGGCGACTCGGGTATGCTGGTCTCCACCTGGACGGGCAGGCGGGGTGAAACGCGCAGACCGCAACGCACCTGATAAAGCCTGTAATGAAAGAGGGAGAGAGAGAGAGATGGATTGGTATATTAATCAACCATTGCATTGATAGCAATTTGCATATAAATATATGACGTATACGCAGCGTGAGACGTGTTTAAAAATATATATAGCAATCACAGTTCTTCTGCTACTAAAATGTATTATTATTTCACATATTTTGCGAGCATAATATATACATATATATTTATTTTAATGTACTTCAGATGAATTTTAAAATATTTACAGATCATATTCCCATTCGCCATTTGCCTTTTGCTGTTAAAAGAATATAAAAATTTAAGCACACAATTGCTTGAAATTTATTTCAATTTTCCGCCGTTCGTTCGCTGTTTTTCCTTCTGTCTCCCATTTCACCTGCCATCTCTTTTCCACTGCCGCTTTGTTTATATTTTTGCGCAGATTTTCATGCGAGTTTCGGTTTTATTTTCGGTATTTTTTTCATGTATTTTTAACACACGAGCTGCCGCCTCCCACCTGACGCCGGCCCTCTCCCTGCCTCTTTTCCTCTCTCTGTCGTTGTGCGTGTGGCATAACGGCATCCTCAAGGGCTGCCGTCAACAGCAGCACAAATACAACAATAAACCAATGCAGCAACAACAACAACATGAACAGCAGCAACTGCAATCGCATAAACACTTTGCTGACAATTAGTGCCTGCCGCATTTGCCACGCCTATTTGTAGATTTTTCTGCTATATATTTTTATATACCCTGCACACATTGAGAGTGGGTATATAGTATAGAGTATATCAATTAGAATTTATTAAAATTTTTAGCTGAGTCTAACTGTCTCTAACAGAGAGATTTCTTGAGCTCAACTTTGGTATTTCGCATTCTCGGAAGTCCATTGGCTTTTTTCTTTCCATTCCACATTCCTGCCCAAAATCAGTTTGCAATTAAGTCAGGGTATCTGCTAGTCGACTATTCTTTGCCTCTTCTCCTTCTCACGGCCTTTCATTTCCCTTTGTTTGCTTAACACTTGGCGTACGTAAATTTTCTTCTTTTTTTCAAGTTTTTTGCAGCGAATTTATTGCTTTATTTTACAGGTGTTTCATTTCGTGTTTCAGGGGAATTCTCGTGAATCTCTTGTATATTTCAGATATTATATATGTATGCGTTTATTGACCCACTTTTGAGCAAGATATTCAATTTAATTGCCAGCATATGTGAATTTATGGCAATGCCCAATTCACTTAATATCAAATCGAATGCACATTTCTCACAAATATTTCGAGAATTTTCTTGATTTTCTCGCACTTACCCGCGCTGAAAGAGATCCACATTGAAGAATTTATGCAGCTCCACGGAAAACTCAATCGTGGCCTGCAGATCGCCCATGGCTACGGCAGTCGCTACGACGGCAGCTACTCCTTGGCCCGGTGGCTGTCAGCTGGACAACTGCAGCTCAGGTTGTCATGCAGAAGGTCGTTGAGGCTGCAAAGGGAGAGGGAAGATGTGAGTTGAAGTGTTGAACAGGGATAAATTGAGTGATAGAGCGAGAGCAACTATCCCAGAGAAAGGGAGAGAGAAACTGTGATAAGTGGCTACTCTACGTGTTGGCACTGGACTCGTTGGCATCCGTGAGTCAAGTTCGATTAGGCTGCACAGGCCGCGCTCTCAATATTTATTGCAAACTATTGACAGCTCGAGCAATTGATTGGCTTGTAATTGTGCAGAAAGTGTGCCAAGTGGGTGGGACAAGTGCGATGCGGCTGTGTCGGCGTGCTGGTGGTGCTGGTGGTGGTGCAGTAAGCTAACCAGCTGCCAGTTGCCAGCGGCTGAGGTTAGCAGGTCAGCCACACAGTGAACACAGTGAAGAGACAGCAGCAGCAGCAACAGCAGCAGCAACAACATATTGTTGTTGGCAGGAAAATGGGAAAGCCGTCATAAGAATGAGGCCAAAAGCAGGCAAAGAAGACAACAACAACAACAACATCAAAAAATACGCGACGACAACGACGGTTACAACTTTTAATCGTCCAAAACAACAAAAGCGTCTTTCGCATTCAGCTACGAAGGGCATTGGAAATTTGATATGAAATATGTAACACATGTGCGGAAGGACCCTTAAGGCTGAGCAACTGAATCGATATTACTGCTGCGACTAATGCTTAACGAATTTACTTGGCAGAGCAAACTTAGTTGATATCTGCCTTAAGTTTAATTTGTCTATATGATTCTGAAATAGCTCTGGTATATTAGACTTTAGTTGTGGCCACAGATATCTCGACAGAACTTGGATAAGTTTAGTTTTGCTTTTATCTTGCAGCTGCCTCTGTTATACGTCTAACTTAGTTTCAGCTTGAAAAGAGAAGTTAATTGAAAGCAGTCAGAGTTATCTTTCACTGCCTTATTACAAATTATATATATAAACACTTTACTATCTCTGCTATATGAAATAGTTTATAAAAACTTACATCTGCTTATAACATTTCCTTGTAACTAGACATATTCTCTCACTACAATTCTATTTATAATGGATAGTTCTTATTATTTATGTACCACACGTCTTATCTACTTCTTGAAAAGCTCTTCTTAATGCTATAGTATAGTACACTTGGTACTATATAATTTGCCTGCTTCTTAGCGTATTTAACCTTCGTCTTGTTCTTCTTTCCATTTCCTTTTTGTGCTGCTGTTGTCAGTCAAGCGCTAAGCCCACGCAGCGACGCCCACAATAACATTAATGTGCTGCAGTTAATGCCGCAGTCAGTTGTGCTGCCTGCCTCATCAGTCTACCTCTCTCGCTCTCTCACTCGCTCTGACTGCAGTGGGTCACAGGCTGCCCCCTGCGCTTGTTGACACAATGGCAAAAGACGTTGATACAAACAGGCGCCGCTTATACTATGTCTCTCTGTGTGTGTGTGTGTTAGCCAGCCCCATTGTCAATGTGGGTTAACCAGACTGCGCCATTTTCTAAAATGAAGTACATAAACAGTACAGTTAAGCAAAATGCAGAAGAAGAAGAAGAAGTAGCAGAAGCAGAAGCAACGGCACCTGCCTAGCGAAAGTTATGATGCTGCTGCCAGAGATCCTTACACAAAAGCATACACACACACACACACACACATACATAAATTTGTGAGCACACATATTTGCCGCAATTATGGTCTAGTTCACCATTAGCAACAATCCTTCTTCTGCTTGTCACGCCTCCTCGCAACCCTCGCAACCCTCGCCCCACCCCATCAAAATGACTTCTAATGTTTGCTGCTGATGAAATATGCAATTTTATGCCAATTTCGTATTTCGCTGAGTTTTGTAAATTAAAAGCAAATTTGTAGCGCTGCGAAAGTTTTGCGACGCACGCGTTTAGCTCGAGCTCTAAGCAAATATTATCCATACGCAGCGTTGTCTGTTTGGCTGGGCAAATGTGCATAAACTTTGTAACTGGGTCAACTCGAAAGTTTCATGCGAGAAGCAAAAACAATAACAACAACAACAGAAAAGTAGCAAAAAAAAAACTGTATGCTAAAGCATAACAAACAACACGCAGCAGCAGCAATATAAGGATATGCTAGACTAACAGGATATGCTACGGGAAGCCAGCTAATGAAGCTGTATGCTCAATTTCCTCTAAAGAAAATCTAATTTAGAAATAGTTCTTAAGTTCATACCAGAAAGAGATAGCTGAATATATACAAAAGAGCTGAAGCGAATTGGGTTCACGGATCGTATACGTAATATACATATATGACAAACTATTGTAGTCTCTACGTACAGCCATGATTAATGCCGACTCCAACTAGCCCGTTACATGCTGCAGACTCCAGTCCCACATACCCTCGCATAAATCGGCACAGAGTACAGTGCATAATAATGAGGCAGTCGAGTATAAGGGACAACTTTCTAACGGCTCATCCTGCACTTTGTAATGGGCAGCGGCATTTTTGTTATTTTTTTCTTTCGGCTTTTCAAGTTGAGTTTTGTTGGGGATTTGTGCGAGCAGTTCGGCCAACAATTGAATACATTTTGGAGGCTTAACAAAAGCGAAATTTTTGGCTGTTGGGACGAAATAAGCCGGCCACAAAGCCCGTAATGCTGATAGTTTAAAGTGATTTGAAAAAGTTTTTAATTGGACATTAAGCGAGCATAAGAACTCAGACAATGCCAGAATAGGGGAAGGAAACATTCTGCTGCGAAATATCATTTCAGATCTGCAGTCACTCTCTTTGGCTGTTACATTTGGATATATACTTGGGTATATGGAGAGCCATCGAGCTCAGACGAAGCGCCACTCGAAGCAATGGAACAAAACAAAACACTTGGCTACAGAGACTCTGCAGCTGATGTGAATGACGATGATTACGATTATGATAATGATAATGCTATTGCTGCTGCTGATGATGATGATGATGATGATGCTCATAATCAGGCAGAAGACATTGACTTTAATGGCTGACGCGGATTCGCGGGGGTTTGTTGCCCTAACGTCCTGTCGCTGACAACGAGCACCAATAAACGGGAAAAATCAAACCGTTCGTGCTTATCATCATAATGATTATAGTACCTAATGCCTCCTTTGACTCTCGCATCGAGCATCAAAATGGCCCTGGCCATCAGCATGCCGCTCATTTATCCACTGTCTCGCCACATGCCACCCTCTCTCTCTCTCTCCCGCTCCCCCTCTCACTCTCTCAAATTCTCGCCTTTTTTTTGTCTGGCCACCACCCACGCCTGGGCTTTGTGGGACAGCCTCCGCATCTATGTAAAGGAGCCGTCAATGGCAGCAGCCGGCCCCTAGATGCTGATAAGCTGTGAGCCGGACCATTGCCTCGATTTGTGGCACGTTTGTTTTCTTTATGCTCTTCAAGTTTTCTTCTTTTTGATAAATAGTGTCCTGATACTCTTCCTCCCACGCACACACACACACGCACACAAACACCCACACACAGATATGTGTGAATGTGTTAATGTCTAAGGTCAACCTCGATGGGCTCTTGATAAATGTGAAAGAAGCTTTTCATGTTCATATTTCAATTTAATTTCTGTGCGTTGGCTCATTTCCTAACAGGATTCATGGCTGGCCTTCTTAAAGCTCGGGCTCATGGCCATAAATTCAATTACATTTTCATCTTTCTTTTATTACTTTTTATTAAAATTCTGAGAGCTTCAGCTTTTCCAAAAAAAAATGTTTCGTTTACAACGATTGAAATCTTATCATTTTAATGGAATATTGTTTACATATTGTAAAATTTGAAGTATGCTAATAATAATTACTAAGTGAAGATCAAAGGCAATCAAAAAGTGAGAGAAAGAGATAGAGTGACGTAAGGTGAAGTAGCTGGAAATGAGAGAAACACACAACGTGAAGACTGAGCGATAGGAGAAGAGAGAGCAAACGAGGGACGGAACGAGAGATATATGTAAATATAGAGAGTAACAGCACGAGAGATGGATAAAGAGAGAGGGAGAAAAAGAGAGAGCACATTTGATAGATGGAGAGAGAGAAAAGATTGAAGATGCGAGAGAGTTACATATGTTTGGTAAAAATTGAAAGAGTGAGAGCTAAAGAAAGAGGGAGAAGATAAGGGAAAAACTTAAGGAGCAGAGGGATGGGATGTGCGAACAGAGTAATCTAATTTATGTACATAAATATATCAAATTTAAGCTACATATCAAATTAAGTATTATATATAAAATCCAATAAATTTCATAGAATTTCCACAGGTATTCCAGCTAAACTGTACTAGACAGTATTAAAATCTTCTTTTATTACGTTGTCTCTGCTGGCTTTGCTTTGCTATTGATGAAATTTGAGGCCTGTTTGTCGACTTTGCCTGTTGTATTCTTTTCTTTTTTTGCTGAAGCCCTCTTTTCGATTGCCCTGTCACCTGGACACGCCCCTCTGGGAGCCCCTTGAGTCACGACACGACGAGTCACAACAGGCCGGCCAGACACACAGGAAATAGACAATTTTGTGTAAAAGCTGCGGCAGACAATCCGCAATTCCCCATCTTCCTATCTATCTCTCCCCCTCTCTTGCGCCCTCTCTCTCTGTGTGTTATAGCCTTAGCAAAGATCAAATGGAATAGCTTTAAATTATTTAATAAACAGCGAGAATAAAAAAGTATTCGAAAGCTCTTGAATTTTGCATTGCCAGCGCAGACATTTTCCCAGGCATGTCATAAAGAATGCCCTCAAGTGCCGCCGTCCGTGAGCATGAAAATAATTTCCCTACTTGCTGCCTCCCTTCTCTTTCGCCGTCTCTCTCTCCCTCTCTCTTTGCTGTCGTTCGTGCGGAATGAAAATTGCCAACAGTTGCCGCTGCAGCTGTCGGGGCAGCAAAGGGTTGCGTCTTGGCCAAGTGCATCGCGTGCTTATGGCCATGCCAATGGGGTAGCTCACGTGCGCCCTGTCCAAAGAGGCCAAAGCCAGAATAATATAACAACTGCAACAATAACAACAACAACAACTTCAACAGTAAAGGGCGCAGAACTCAGCAACAACAACAACGTCGAGATGAACAACTAAAGGAACAATAGCCAACAAATGCTTGGGAACCAGACCAAGTGCTGGCCGGGAATGGGCAAACGGAGGCGTGGGGCGTGTCGCATTACATGACCGGAAAGTGTCTAGTCACGTGGTCAACAGGGAAGCTGTAACTGGAGGCATGGGCGTGGCAGGAGAAGGTAACAGAAGATTGAGCATGTGTGTGGGGAGCAATTGTGACTTATTTATGAAACGAATGCGCGAGAAAATATGTTATATAAATTGGAGTTAGACGTGGTAAGGGCGGATAGATGAAATGTGACTCTGGGAAGGTATGAATTCACCTTGGATCAAATATGTGTTACACTTGAGTGTATAGGGAAGAAGCATTAACAAGAAGTTGCACGTGCAATGCACGTGATTCAAGACGAGGATATCTATTCAAGTCTCATTTATTTGATTCAATCCATGCCATACAAAATTTGTTAGCCTAATAACAAAATTGATGAAGTATAGTTATATAATAAATATATTATATGAAAGCAAGAATCAATGGGGATTGTCTAGTAAGTGTAAGGCAATAGATGTTTTATCAATTTAAGTCGTATCTGTATATATAGAGAAAAGCTGATCAACAGAGAGTGAACTTTACATATAATATTTTTCATCCGAACAGATATTATGAACCCAATCTACAGCCTTGTCTAGATTAGAATTTAATCATAATACACCTCATATTGAGATATAACATCCTAAGGATCGATATCTTCATAATGAGTGCTATAATATTATAGAGCTGTCTATCAGCATAATTATATTGCTCTATCTTCATAATGAGTTCTGTAATCATGATGATCCGTCTATCAACATTATGATATTTCTATTTTCATGATAATTCGATACGTATATGATATAGTGATATATAAAACTTATATACACAGAGCTTAACCTCAAGCTAGAGTGCCGTTAGTCAAACCATAACAAGTTATTTTTTGCAGTTTAAATGTGAGTTTTTTTTCGAAAATTTGTTGTATTGTAAAAATTTTAATTTGAAACCAAATAAGTTGTGCGTGGCATGACTTTATTAGAAGCCTGACGGCGCTTTTTAGGGTTGCAACTGGCAAACCACTTGAGTTGCTGCTTAAAGCATGTCGCACTCAAAACGCTGTCCATGCCCCCATGGAGTACAATGCTCCATGGGCGGGGAGCAGCGGTGACAGAGGAGGGCAGGGGGTGGGCCAACGACTGGTTGGAGGTGCAACTTGAATTGGCAACAGACCGAAAGGCGGAACAGGGCACGAAATTGAATTGCGACTTTTTATGCTACCTGACATCCATATATGCACCATTATACATAAATGTGTGTGTGTGTGTGTGAGCATGTGTGTGTGTGTGCATTTGTATAGCGAGACGGGAAGGGCCTTATAATGGCAAACGGGATATTTCATTACATTTGTGCATGCATGACTGCCGACTAGTAGTAGATGATGTTGGCGTGCCACGCCCACACACACACGGGGTGACACACACATACGCACGCATATGTATGCAAAAAAAGGCAACATTGTTGAAATGTGCAAATATTGGCTCAAGTGGCGGCAATAAAAGAGTCGCTCCGGCTGGAGGGGCTTGGGGGAGTGGGGATCAGAGGGCGTGCTCATGTTTCTATTATGAGATGTGCTTGGCATTCTTTAGGCCAGCTTCTTGCTGTGCGAGGTGCGCACAATTTAACATTGAATTAGGCATGAATTTCCCATCTTGACTTTTCTTCTCTTTTCTTCTTGTCGCAGCCAATTTCAATTTGGCTCGGGATTCGAATTGCGCTTGACCTTTTGGCCACGCACCACACACCACGCCCCACGCCCAGTCCAGCTGGCCACGCTTTTTGCATAATTGCAAGCGGTTCGTGTCAACGCCATATTTCACTGGCTGCCAGGGATTTGGATGGATGCGCATAAAAATACAACATAATATAACATGCTTAACCCATGGCTGGGCTCTGCATGCTGCCCTCTGCTTGACGGCTGACGGCTGCCGGTGGCCGGCGGACGAGGCGTGGCATGCTTGTGGCTTGTGTGGCAGTTAACTTTGCCGTGACATGTGCGGCAAGCATAAAAGAACCGTAGAATGTCATGTTTGTTGTGGGCCGAACATGACGTCGAGTGGACAACGAAACGATGACGACGACGACGACGACTATGACGACGGCTATGACAGCTACAACATGTGACTCACACTGGAGAGGGGGCGGACTGCGGCGGGTGGAAAAGGTGACTGTGTCAACACATTGGTAAATGACACTGAACAACAACTGCCGCAGTTTAGGCAAGGTTAGGGCGAGCTACCGGAAAGTTGAGGCTGATAAGAAACGAAATGAAATGCTATTTAAGGTGAGCCAAGTCGAGTCAGCCAAGAGGAAGAAGTATGAAGTATGAAGTATGAAGCATGAAGTATGAAGCATGAAGTACGAAGCATGAAGTACGAAGCATGAAGTATGAAGTATGAAGTATGAAGTATGAAGTATGAAGTATGAAGTATGAAGTACGAAGTATAAAGTATGAAGTATGAAGTATGAAGTATGAAGTATGAAGTATGAAGTATGAAGTATGAAGTACGAAGCATGAAGTATGAAGTATGAACTATGAAGTACGTATGCTCCAGCAATGCTTTTCATCTCTTTGTAGCCTCACTTTTGCTGAGCAGTGTTAAATGTTGCGGGGGTAAAATTTAATTGCTTGACCGGCAAGAAATTTTCCCAATAATTTTCAGTTGGATGAGCTTTAAAATATGCGCCTTTTGTTTGTCCAATAGCCGTTTAATTTTATATACATATACTCTATGTATATGTATATATGTGTGTGTGTATTGTGTATATATTTAGATATATATTAAATATTATATGGCCGTTGGTATTCCACGCACTTTTCACATTTTCACAAACTTTTCTTTGCTTTGATATTTTCTTCTTCAATTTTCTCTTTGCTATTTTTTGTGCCCTAAACATTTAATTTGCGCTGCTTTTTCAGCTTGGCAATGAAAATGTGGAAAATGTATTTTTAAAAAGTTCAGAGCAAGCAACGCGAGGACGGATTATCTTCTTGTCTTGTTGTTGTTGTTGTTGCTGCTGCTGTTGTCGTTCTCGTTCTCTTCTCTTTTTGTGGGCTGCGTATTTAAATTTAATATTTGTTTTCCACTTTTGTTTGCGGCAAATGATTTAAAAATAATTGAAGACGTCGTGCGAGCGAATTGCAATGATTTATTTATGGGCGCAGTTGATAGATTTGATTTCGCATTGAATGCGGCGACCCCTTGAATTAATTAGGCTGCGATGAGTAGGACCCTCGTAGGCGTGGGAGTGCGGCTGCCTCGCTCGCCTGCGACTTGACTTCTGTTCGGCTCCCTTTGCATCCCCTCCGCCTGCCACACGCCAGCCAGCCAGAAGCATTTTGCCCTAATTTTACTTTCTGCGATGTTATCAGGACACGCCGCACACTGAGAGACACACACACACACACACACGCGCACACACACATACAACTATGCTGACAACGACAGGGACAAAGCCCACACACAAAGCACTGAAGCAACGAAGAGATTTCCTTTCCATTTCCATTCCCATTTTCCTTTATATATGTGTATATTTCTTCTCTTTTTAAATTGTGCCCGCCCACTTTTTGCTGCCCACAAACAATGTCATAATTTACGCACTTTTTCATTTGTTTGTCGTTTGACTGTGCTGCATGGTTAACATTTTATTGGGTCCACGTTTGGGTGCTCGCTCGCGTCGCCGCGTCGCCGCGTCCTGCTCTGCGGTTCGCCTAATGAAACTCGAATGGAGCAAACCTCAACCGAAACTGTGGCAGAGCCCCAAGCAACTGCCGTCAACTGTTATCCGTCTGGGCCGCGAGCAGCGCACGTCCGTGCCGGGAAAATATCTACAACGAACTGATGACAGCGACAACTACGTCTACGACTGCGACTGCGACCACGGCGACGTCTTGCGCCGGACACAGAGCAACGAGCAACGAGCACGGAACACGGCGCACGAAGCACGGAATGCGTCGTCGTCGTCGCTTCGTGCGTTGCTGTCCGTGTCTATGGCGATGGCTAGGTCGCTGCCTTCTGCCTTTATTTATTTCAATCGGAGACTAAGAGAGTCACACATGGAAAGAGAGAGAGAGAGAGAGTGTGTGTGTAAGAGAGGAAGTGAAGTCTTGTATAGGGAGTGTTCTCTTTGCATACGCACAGTGGGATGAATTTGTGACATGTGAGCACATATAGCATATCTTGGGTAATGATATGATATGATATGATATGATATACAAGTGTGTGTGCATTGAAAGTGACTTTTATACAGTAAATTGATAGTAAAGATAATTCAACTTATCATTATTTGATTAAGTCAGCTGCTCAAGAAAAGTTGTTTATCCCTATTGCATTAGCTGATTTAAAATTCCTTGTGAATGATTTCTCAATATAGCGCCCCATTGCTGCCCGATAATCTGATTAGGCCTGAGAAAAAACACATCCTGTTGGCTTTAAAGTCTGACTGTAAAATGGCTCTCTTCGTCCCTTCTCTTTTACTTCACGCATGCGCACGCTTTTCTCTCTCTCTCTCTATCGCTATCTCGCTCTTATACCTTGCTTTTTTAGGCGCATAAACAACAAACAGCCGCAGCTTGTTAAAGGCGGCTCGTTGCACGTTTTCGCATTGTCTGTCCCAGAGGAGGTCGTGACTAGCCCTTGCCGGCGGCGTGCAGCTGGACGGCTCAACAGCTGGACGAGCGGAGAGATAAGCAGACTAGTCCCTGAAGCATACTCTCTATCGCTCTCTCTCTCTTTGGCAGGCAGACTATCCAGCTCTCTCTCTGCTCGCTTGACTTGTTAAATTCTGGCGCATTGTCAAGCAGTTCCAGATGATTATAAGTTGTATTGGCATTAGTTGTGTTTAGCTGCTTGGCAGACGACAGGTGGGTGCAATCCGAGGGGGGCGCGAATGTAGAGCAAGAGAGTGCTGAAAAGAAAGCACGAGCGAGCGATAGAGGGAGGGTGGGGTAACGCTCGTGTTGACAGGCACTTTCAATTTTATTTGAGCGCATTTTTGTGGCCAATATTGAGCGTTGCTCATACGCACCGCTGCACCGCCTGAAATTTTCACACATTAATCGCACTTATATTTAATGGGGTAATTTGTTTTTATTTTGTGGTTTCTTTTTACATTCCTACGATCTAGACGAACGTATAATTTAAATTTATTTACTAGCTAAGCATCAACAAGAACTTGAACTTAACCGAAATTGTTGTTAAATTATGTTGAAATTTTGGGTTCGTATGTGAATTAGATTAATACATGCACAGCACAGCACTGCGAAATTCAGATGCCCTTACACACTTATCAGCTAGTGTACACTACGCAACATAATAACTAAGTTTGTTTTGTTTTTGCTTTGTGTGCCGCATGTCGTATGCTTGATATCCTATATATATCTATGTATGCGTATATACGAAGATACGAATGTTTATGCAGATGGGGGATGTGGAAAGTGTGGCCGGGCTGTGCTCCATCAGACGGGCTGCACCTCGCAGACAAAGTAGGTCTCGAAGCTGCAGGGCGAATCGTTCCACTTCAGGCCTTTGCCATCGCGATTCCACAGCTCGAGGCAGTTCTCCTCCTCGCCGTTCTCGTAGCGGAAATTGTTTGGCTCGCCGGCATTCCAGTTGGTGAACGTGATGGGCCGGCCCGTGGCCATCCAAAAGTAGTTGCCCTCGTCGGCCAGATCTGTGCCAGATATCCAGAAGTGCTCGTGGCCCAAACCTGTGAACGAATTGTGCGTTAAGCGTTTTGTTACGAGTAGTGCCAACAGAGAAAGGGGAAACGGCAAAAGTTTTACAGTGTTATAAATTATGCCCACTTTTCATCCGATTTAGGTGTTTTGAATAGTCACTAATGGGCGTGGCTGCCCAACTGTCCAACTGCCCAGCTCTCCACCCGGCCCATTCACTTTCTCGAGTTTGATGTGGAAAGTGCAACGAAATTGAATGCCTCGCCGCATTTGTAGTCCATTGTCCGAGTCACCAGCTGCCCCCTTGTCCCCTGCTCCCTCTCTACTAAAGCAATTTTCCCTTTGTCAGCTTTGGGTTACCAACTTCCGCGTATTATGCACGCTAGAAAGTCAAAGCCCCACGTTTTGCAATTATTCAAAACCAGTCCAAGTACTTAGCCCAGGTTTCAGCTATTCCATGACTTTTCTTCTTCTTCTACTACTACTACTAGCATTACTTCGTTTACTTACCAAAGTCGCGTATGTGTTTCTCCAGTCTATCGTTCTCTTCCTGTGATGAAATGCTAGCCAAGTGCATGCCATGGTAGCGACAATATTGCGTGGCTTTGAACCAATTCGCCTGCAAGAGAGAGAGAAAGAGAGAGAGAGAGTGAGAGATGAGTTGATAAGTATTTGAATACCCTATAGTTATGAACAATTCAGGTGTGCCCGGGAAATGTATATTTTATTAAAATAAACATGATTTCCTTGCAATAAATATAGTGAACATATTTCTGTTGCCATAAATTCTCAATATATTTTGCTAAAATTAGCATAACTATTCATATATTTTGAGCTCAGCTGGTCTCGTTATATTTATTAACTTCATGCCTTAGCCAACCTGTTTGCTAGCCAACTGGTTCGAGATGAGCAGCGTGAGTTATGCTTCTCATGCAATGCTGAAACACAAAGTAAACCTGATCTAAGATCCAAACATTTTTAATTGTTTGATGCTTGGCATTATTATCTTGAACCTTAATTTCTATTGACTATCAATTAAAATAATTGCCATAAATTAAGCATGCTAGAATGATGCTAGGTGGGTGTTACCCTTACCCTTACCATTGTCTATGAACGGGTAGTGCTTGCCTACCCTACTTCAATTTCTATAGGGTAGCTGAGATAAGCCAAACTTTTTGGCAAGTTCTGGGGAATGTGCCCAAAGAATGCTCAACATTCAGCAAGAAATGCACATCAGGTAAACACGACCCTTAACACCTTTGGCAAGGGGAAGGAGGCAAGCAGGAGTGGGTGCAGAGACGGTGCTGTGATGCTACCGCTTTCTTTCTTTTGCGCATATGGCAAACTAATTGTCTTCTAGGCGTCAGTGGAGCGTACTTTTACAGCCCAATAAACACTTTCAGTAAGCGTGCCACAAGCACAACAACAACAACAACAACAAGGATGACAACTTTCTCGTCACTCCAGGCCAGAGAGAGAAAGAGAGAGAGAGCGACAGGATGCTGCGTCAGTTTGCGCTTTATTCGCGCACAATTACGGCTAATACAATTAAAGCAAAGTTAATGACGACGTCGATGTCGACATGGTTGGTAGACCGCAGAGCCAGCCAGCCAGCTAGACAGAGAGGGCTAAGGGACTCGGGCAAAGTGCTGCACGTGGTAGTTGCGTAATCGATTTAGATGCGCATCACCTGCTGGTGGCAAAGCACACACGCACACACACAGCTACACACCTGGAGAATATGGAGAATATAGAAATATGTGTGCGATTCAACAGGCGGTGGGCGTGGCTAATTAGACGTGTGTAACCAAAAGCCATTAGCGTTAATTGAATATCAAATTGCAGCCATTGCTATATTGATCTATTGATAGAAATATATATATATATATATATATATATATATATATATATATATATATATATATATATAAATGGGACTATGGCAGGATATGGCAAAGCTAAAGCCGAGTTTGCCACGTCCGATGACTATCATCAACAGTTTTTGGCCACATCAACGTCGTCTCTAATTGGCTGTCGTTGCGTGGGCGGTTGCCATAACTGCTGAGCCCTGCCAGCCGCCTCCTGCCTGCCGTCTCCTGCCAGCTACCTTGTTGCAAGCGCGCGCTGCCTGTTAAATAATGCAAAAGGAAGACAACAACAGAAATGAAACATAAAATGTTGACGACTTTTATTGACGCTCGTTGCAGCCAGGTGAGATGCCAACACGGCAGGTGGCAGGGCGCAGGGGGCAGGGGCAGGCGGCAGGTGTGCAGCATGAGGCAGCTCTGACTGTGGCAGCTGACACAGCGCTTAAGATCTGGATCAGTCATGCAATCGAATGTGAATTGTTAAGCTTGCATGTGTGCGTGTGTGCGTGTGTGTGTGACATGTGCCGCATGCGGCTAGCAGCAATTGCATGAAAGGATTGCAGCAGAATGATTGAATGTTTGCTCGAGTTCGATGGGTATTATGTAATTATGTAAAGTACACAGAGAGCGAGAGAGAGAGAGAGAGAGACAGCGAGAGAGAGAGACAGAGTGAATGAGTGAGAGTGTGTGTGGATATTCATTGCAAAATATCCGACACAAAACAAGCGAATCTAAGGTGACGTTTATGTCAGCTTATTTATAATGAGTATCTTTGGAAATCAGCTAGAGGGACACGACAAGCATTTTATATTGGCTCGGAGCTATAAATGTTTTGCTATAAAATGGATACAGAAACCGAAACCGAATATCAAAGTGCGGCCTAAGCCAATGGGCGTGTGAAATCGTAAAGCAAACGTGAAGCACTCAAGCACTGTCTACATGAAAGTAAATTACTTCTTAAGCTGATTATGAGTAACGAATAAAAGGGCTCAATAAATGGTTGATGAGTGCCGAATACTATAATTACTTAATTTAAATAAGTTCAGTTAGTTTTGAAGCCATCTATTTTGCACTCTTGTAAGGGAATTTATTGAAGATTGATTTATGGCTTTAAGGCTTTTTTTTTAATTTATAAATGAGCCCCAAGTTCATATAGTCTATTCAAGGAAATGAGGCCTAATTCTATGTGCATCTATAGTCTTTATATTGCCATCGCTTTCATGTGAGTAGAGAGAGCACAGAATTCAAATATATATTACCAAAGTTTATGCTGAGCAAGCAAAGCAAATCACATACCCTCTGGCTAAGTGGAAGTTGACAAATAATCAAATCTTATTTCATATCACATAAAGTTAATTTAATAACAGTTTAAGCCTTATTTTTACATATGTACAGCTTAAAGCGATAAAAACAGGTTAGATTACTCAATAAGACATGGCAGGAGTTAAACCGACTAAAGGAGTTGACTTGGACTCACAGTTGAATTGAATATAGTTTAATAAAAGCTGAGTGTTATGTTAATATTGCAGTAACTACTCAATATCTGTCTAAATATATACATATATACATTTATATATACACTCATTTGTTGACTGTTCTTGTTCCACACTCAAGCCAACTGGCAGGTCGATTCAATTGGATGGCAACAAAATGTTTGACACTGTTTTGGTAATTGTCATTAACATGCCGAAAACATGCATTGATAGAGTCGTTGCTTAATAGCCCGCCACGCCCACGCCCCTCGCGCCTCATAATCAACTGCAATTAGTGTCGCATTAAAAAAGCAGACAACGACCAAGTCGAAGTCCATTGGCTGATTGGCCAGTGGCTGGCTGCCATCTGATGTTTTCTTGGACTGTTTGTTCGTTCGTTCATTCGTTCGTGCCGCAGGCAAATTAATTTTAATTTGTTTCTCTTATTTTTGTTGCTGGCCAGCGTGCCATTGCGTAATACGCAAGAGGAAGAGAGAAGAAAAAACCAAGTTAAATATGTTAAGTTATGCATGAGTTTTACAGCGATTCTTAATTGGGATTTGGGAGCCATAAACAACTCAGTTCATAGCATTTCTGAAGAAGTTTTTGCAATTGCTGTTGTTGTTGTTGCAGTTGTTGTTGTTATTTAGCGCACGTTTCATAAGGTGAATGTTCTCTGTCAATCGGAATTCCGAAACTTGATTAGAGGCGTCGGGGGCCGACATGTTGTTGGCAATTCTGTGCAACGCCGTCTAATCAGCTGTCGCACCTGCTCTTAATTAATGTACGTATAATGAATACAATTCACAATCTAACTGTCGGCATGCGCACAATAGAGAAATGTTTTATTTGTCAATGAATCGCACCCGCCCCGCCCCGCCCCGCCCCCCTTTTTGCGTCTCTCTGTCTCTGCCAAAGTCATCATAAAACAATGTGTAGAACAAAAATTAATTACTTTCCAGTTGTTGTTGTTGCCTGAACTAATATAATTATGTAGAGTATATACACATGTAGAAATATATATATGTATATATGCAAGTAAAGCTAAACCGATTTAATAGATATCGTTTAAATTGAGAGTCTTCAAAGTTTGATTTAATTACAAAATAGACATAAATTGCTAAATTGCTCGAAGAACTCGTTTAAGCAATGCTGATTAATTGCAAATACATATGTATGCGTATGTCTGTATGTATATAAAATACACTTAGATCACTTCTGCTTTTAGCTCGAATTCTGTATTAACTATGCCGTTAATTAATCGCTTGGCAATTATAATCGAACGCTTCGCTCTAAACAAATTGCTAAATCGAAAACAAAATTAATGGCTCGCGCTCTACAATTCGAAGATCTTCGCTTCGAAATTCCTTTTCGCTGCATGTGAACAGCAACGTTTGACCCCATCCATTGCTCCCAGCTGGCGCTGACCTTTGCGTGCCATTTATAACGGTCGCCGGCTGACTGAGATAGACTGCGGCAGCTTCCTCCTCCGAGCCTCAATCATCATCTTTTGTCCAACGCTTGATTTGATTTGCTTGCCTGATTTACAAACCGCGATCTCAGCGGCTGCTTGGCGTGGCCTAAAGTTCAAGGAGATTTCCTCTTTATATATGGTTAGCGCTGACAATTTATTGCGTTTGTTTGAATGCACAACCGTTGCTAGACATTTGCATACTCGCCTCTACTCCACTACAACTAATCAATAAATAAAGACAGCAACAAAAACTAAAAAAACCCGTCACGATTCGCGCTAAAAACGCACGCGTTTCGGGCGCGTTTTTTATGCGCTCTACTAATATGTTTATAATATGAATGGGTGCATAAATTATACGAAATATAATTTGATACGCAGAGCTCTGTCATAGGCCGACATAGACGATGCGTGCCCAAGATCGATACATCAGGGCCATCTATTTAGTTAATATCTGGTTAATGATCGAGCCAATGTGGCCCTGATATCAGTTCTGAGGCTAGGCATCAATGATAACAAGCCAGTTGCCTCGAAAGGGCAGAGATCTTGGATGCCTGTACTTGCCCATACATATGTATATGCATATTTGTATGCATGTACGTATGTATGTATGTCAGCTTTGTCTGTTGCAAGCTTCTTATGCATATTTGCGAAGGCAGATGCTAATTTAATGGCAAAATATGAACCGGACTGCAGACCGTTGAACCGTTGCACAGTTGCAGCGCGGAATGTGGCTTACCTTGAAGAAGATGCCCAGATAGTAGCGCTTCTCGCCCAGCTTCAGCAGCGGCATCGTCCATTTGTTTGGCGTGTACTGCGACTCGTCCACGCAGTTGGGGCAGTCTAAAAATAGAAATCAAGGAAGCATATCAGTAATGAAAATATCCCAAAACAACAAATGATCTTTTTTACATTTATTTATTTTTTTTGTTTTTCTCTTTGTAAAACGGGCATCGAAATATCAAGGTCGAAAAACAATATCAGCAATAAAATTGAATAAACAGTTATAAAAATACGATTTTAAATTATACAAGTTACGAGCCAAGACGATGCCAGCTTATGCATACAAATCAGCTCAGTTAAGCCAGATATAATCAAAAATCTATAAACCCAACTGATTTACTGAAATTACAAATCGCTTGTATTTTAATTATGAGAAGCGACTTGAGATAACTGAGGCATGCCTGACAGCTACTCGAGCTACTGCTCTTCTCCAGAATTTATTCGAATATAGATAGATGCGCATGTACATATATGCATATAGAGACGAACCAGAACAGCTATAAATTCAACTCGTCTGCTGATACTAAACCACATCAATCAATCAAGTTTGACGTGTTACATAAACGTGGACAAATTGCGCATACCTCGAGTGCACCACACCTCAACTCAGCCAGCTTACTGCTAAAGCCAATTAATCAGCCGTTCAATCAAAAATCATAAACATTGTCATTTGAATTGAATTTGCTCATAAAACAGGCAAATCTCCAGTTCTTAACTGATAAAACCTTTCAGCTAATTGCGTGCTCACATTTCGCCACATATTGAATTATGATGGCTTATTTATTGATTGAAAAACAGTGTAAATTGGAACTGGTTCGCAACGAGTTGAACCTGTTCATGAGCAGCGTGAGCCAGCGCTGAGAATGTTTGACAATGGCTTTGATGGGCTGGCGGGATCTATAAATGAAATCGAAACTAAATCGAGGTCAACGGCAGCTCACAATAGATTCTGACTGTGTGAAGGTCACAATGATGGCATGTATGGGGCTGTATTATGTGTGTAGCCAAGCTAACGGCATTTGTGTTTCTATTTTGTTATTTGATTTCTTTGGCTGTTGTAGCCAAGCTCAACAAAAGACAATACAACACGGCACACAAATATGGCAGGCAGCAAACATTTTCGCGAAATTTTGTTAATTAATCATCCGCAATGGCTGCCATTACGAGCCAAGGCCCTGCAGAAGGCGTCGCTAATGATAATTATAGAGTTGAATAATGGAATATTAAATTCGGCTGCCTGTGAACTGTTTGCAAACATTTACAATGAATGAGTGAGAATGGGTGAGTGTTGGCTACATACATATTTATAAAAATAAAACAAGTGCACATAAAATTTATTTAAATATGAAAATGTTGCAATTGGCGTTGCCAATGAGCTCCAAAATGTTGCCATTTGCATTTAATGGTATATATATAGAGCTAACAGAGTATGAAGTACACAGAAGTAAGGCTAACTTTAAGATGTAACTGAATAGGTTAATGTGTTCATTAGACAGCTTGGATATAGTCTGTGTGGGTGGTGCAGAGAAATATGGCTAAAAAATTCAGTCAGAAAACGTCAGAAGTTGAGCTGTGACGTTTGCCTAGGGAAGACGTGGCGTATGAGCAATGTCTTTGGCATGCCAAATAAAAGAAGAAACTGCTTCATATGGTATAAGAAATATGTATTGAATAATGCTTGCATGCAGTTAGATCAAGCTGACTATAGAAAGACTTGCTGTAAATTTAAATAAATATTATAAATACCATACAATAAATTATAAAAATTATTCATATATTATTAAATTATTTCATATATCAATCAATCATTTGTAAGCTGATCACGAATTCTGAAATAAAGACTCGATACATATAAACATGACTACATGATGGCCCGGTACTTCCGCTCACTCCAAAACTCCAGAAGCTGCTTGCGATTTTTCACCCATTTCAATTTCAATTTAAGAAAAAAAAAAGAAAACTTTCCATGGCATTGCATCATCGCATTGAAGCACGGCTTGTTAATTGACGGTGTCAAGTCGAGTGCCCATAGAGATTAACCGGTCTGCGAACTGCATAAAGCCGAGGATCACACGAGACGGGCAGCGCGAATTGAAGGTGCAAATTGATGAAGTTTGCAGTCAAACTTAATTTACTTGTGTGTTTGAAGACAAAAGTTTTGCTATAAAATTACCGTTGTTTATTAATAAATAAAGTCAATATTTAGTATAGATTTTATGGTTTATTATTCATGCGTTGTTATGGCAGTTTCTTTGGCAGGCAATTAATTTGCCTGCTGACAGGTAAACCAGTTTCAATTTTCAGCTCAGTTTCGTGCAGCTCAAAGGGAGGGCGTGGCACCGGCAACGGCAACGGCAACGGCAACGGCAGTCAAAGTCAATGCCAATGCTTACAATAAATATACGAAAATTTCCTTTAGAGAATTCGAGTCCAATTAAGAGTGAGTTGGGCAAGGTCAGGCGGATATCTGTGGCGTTGCGTAAGTAATTAAAGGAATTCTTTAAGACATATCCTGAGCACTCAACATAGCTTAGCACTTAATGGAAATTCAAGTGACTCTGGCTGAGCAGCTTCCTGTACAGTAAATGTATTTTATTTTGTGCTGATTATTCAAAATTTTAAACAATGGAATTTAAATTTAATTTTAATGTTTGCATGTTTTCTTTTATTATTTATATGATGTTAACCCGTTTTCGACAATTTTATGTTTGCATTCTGCATATTTAAGCAATTTTTTTCTTTTCGTAGAAGTCAGTTTGCTAACAGCTAAAAAAAAATGGAAAACTATAAATAAAAATCTTTTTTTGTACCCCCTTTGACTTGCCTTAAAAAGCATTTGATTAGTTGTCAAGATTGCAAATCTGCTTGAAGTTTTCATATGCATCGAACCGCACAACAGGTTTAATTAATTCCGAAAAAAAAAAAAAACAAATGTTTGTTGCTGGGCAAATCGATCTATGTCATGTGGGGTCGGCGTTTCTGCTAGCCTCAAGTATACCCTGTAAATTATGCTCATCAACATGAAACTAATCTCAATTAAGGGTTTACCCAGCTCTAATAACTTTATTTCTGAATATCACGCATACGCAGTGTTGCCCTGCGTTTTTACACAAATTTGCATGTTCACTTATGCATAAATCTAGATAAATTCGGCTGATTGCTCTATTTATTTTATCCATCTGACCCTGGCCTTCTGTTCCGCCCACATTGCTCATTGGCAATCAAATTTATGCGTTCCTTTTAGTGATTTATTGCTGCTTTTTGTCGGCTCAACTCTGGCGACAATCAAATATTTCAACAGCCTACCAAGAAAACAAAAATGAAGCAGGTGTAACAACAACTAATTCCATTGATTGCTCAAAGCAAACCTTAAAAAAAAAAAACACCAAAAACAAAAAAATAAATAGACCGAAAACTGTAGCAAAGCGAATCAATCAATGGAATAACTCAATACGACAGCAGCCGACGACAAAAAAAAGCAAATACAAATACAAACAGAAACAGTAACAGTAACAGAAAAACAGAAATGTGTAAACAGCTCCTTAATTAAACGTTCGGCGTAAATTTCAATAAAACACAAATAAATAAATGCTAAATGTGGAGAGTGAAAGTCGATTGAGCATAGATAAGCGCGGGCCGGAAGGATGTGCCAGCGAGCGGGTATTATGCAATCGCTCACACTTATAAGACTTTGGTGGATGGATTAAACGTACCAGCTACAGGACCCGATGCTTTGCTCGGCGTTGCCAATGTCCTGTCCACGCTGCAGCTGAGCAGCTGCAGGACGATTATCACAGACAAAGCCAAAGATGTTTGCATGATTTGTTTTTGTTTAGTTTCTTTTTGGTTTTGTTGGTTTTTCTTTCTGTTTCGTTATTCGCTGCGTCTAAATAAATATGGTATATGTTTATTGAAATAGTTCAGTTGAAAAATGTATTTTATTAAAAATTTATTTATTTATGATTTTTATGTGTTTCTGAAATATTTCAATTCCAGTTATGCAAATTTTGCACTTCCGTAATGATAGCAAAACCAAAACAAAATTTCGCTGCCTTCGTTGCTTTTCAACGCATTTTCGTTCGAAATTTATGAATCTGCTGCAGCAGCCCGAATTAACATATGAATTTTTCTTGTATTTAAGAGATGCGCGTTTCTTTCTTTATCACTCGCTTTGTATTGTCAGCGAGTTGGCGTCGAACGAAATCGAAAGTTGCTAAAAAATTCAAATCAAGGCGGCGCACAATAATCGAAATATAACTAGCCAGATATTATTGGGATATATGTAGGTATATGCACAGCTACAACTATATGTGTATATATGTATATATCTATATATTTCTTTTTATATGTTACAAGACTGAAAGACCCGTGCGCATGCGCGCCCAAACTGACCGTCGACTGGCGAAGAACTAACCAATTCGGAGCGCTTGGACGCCAACTTACGCAGAATTCACCAGAGAAACACGAGAGAGCTGGAGAGAGAGAGAGAGAGCGAGAGCGTGCCGCTCAGTGCGAGAGCGGGACAGGTTCAACTGGTTGGCTGGAGCGACGCTGCAACTCGTTTGATGAGGTTTTTTTTTTGTTTTATTAAACATTTTTGGTTTTTTCGGTGAAGATTAGCATCCGAGCTGGGATGTGCTGCTCTGTCCGTCTGTCTGTCTCTCTTACTGTGTGTGCGTGTGTGTGTGGACACTTGTTGGCGTCTGTCGAGTGTTGAGTGGGGCCTGCAGCTGACACTTGACGTAGCAGCCACAGCTTCAGTCGAAGTCGAAGTCGAAGTCGGAGTCGGAGTCGCAGTCGTTGTTGGCCCACCAAGGTAACCATCAGTGGAGCGTGCTTTAATTTTTTTGACATGCCCACAAAAGAGTCGAGCTTGAGCATGAGACAAAAAACATGCAACAACAAAAAAACAAAATACAAATACCGCAACATCCAAAAAAACACTCAAGTTTCAAGCAATTTCTGATCTGTGCACCGCAAAGTTCTCTCGATTCTAAGATTTTGCAATTTCACTGATGCTCAGTTTCTGTTACCAAGCCAAGCTTCGAGCTGCGGCTACACAATGCCATTTGTGGCGGATGCTTTCGCTTTCGCTGCGAGCCGAGTCACGCGACTGACCTTGACAGCAGCTACGCTGCGTATACGTAATATGCACACCATCTGACGCAGCACTCAGAATGTTTATTTGAAATTTGAAATTCATTATGCTTGATACAAACGTGGATCGTTTTATGATGAACATGCAAGTCGATGTGGGAATCCGGCTTTCTTTTGTTAGAATCAGCTCGAAATTCATTTGCTTTAAATGTCACAGAAGAAAACTTTGATATGAGCAAAGAAAGAAAAATAATTTAGATTCATATATATACAAGCTGTCCATGTGTATACCATATATACACCTCAATATAAATTCAAAAATATTACACTAGAACGAAACAGCAAAATGTATCGTAGCAAGGCATCTTTTCAGGTTGTCGAATCGGACGCAATGAACGAGGTGAAGAAGTGGATGCCATTGGTGGAATTTCTGTCAAGCGCCATTTTAATATGTGGATCATTTCGTATATTTATCGCATTCGTCGCCTAAGGCGAGATGATATTTTGATACTTTTTGAATAAACGAATGAATATTTGAATCAATGTTGTTCGATGTAACTGGGAATCTTTGCAGCTAGTTCTTTGCTCTTGCCCGCCAAGCTGGACGGAGAAAAACACGTTTGAAGCTGCTTAATTATGTAGCCAGACATAAAAAAGCATTTGATATGATTAGCATTTGGCATTGATATTAGATTACAGCAGCAAATCCAATTTAAAGGGCAGCGTTCCAATTCATGGCGAGTTCCTTTGTAATAGAAACCTAATTGATCGGAGAACAATGTCGGAAGTGTGCCCTCTGCTACTTAATAAGTCTCTTTACTAAGTTACATCTGACATCTTGTCAAATTACGGCAATTAGTTGAGGAATTTCTGTTCTATCTGAATAATGATAGGCTCGCAGCTTTATAGCCGCAGGGCATCTCATTTGTTAGTTATTTACATTAATTAAATTACGTTTCTTGAAAACGAGTTTAGTTGGGGATCATTAATTTAACTGTCTACGTCACATCAACAAAGAACAATACTAATTCGCATAGAAAAATAGTTAATGGATCACTTGAATTTTTAGTATATGTCTTTAAAATATAATATTCATTATCTTTTGTATTCAAACTTGTTCGGCCTTGGCGCGTTGGGTAATAAATATAGCAAAAATATATAATTTACGCTCCAGGCGATTTAGAAACTTCATTAGAAAACATGAAATTTTCGATTCTGAGAACATTATAATTAAATAATTTATCACAATTCGTTATTACCAAAATTAAAATTAAATTTGAATAGTTAATATTTATTATATAGCTGCAAACATTTCCTTTTTTTACAATAAATATATTTTTTAATAATATTTAATTTTAATTTAACTTTAACTAACAACTTTAACTATAGAGACGATAAATATATATATATTTTTTTTTAATATTTTATTTTAATTAAATATTTGTTTAACTTCTCTAGCTTCTTTGTTTAAATATCATTTTGTGTAAACTGTTATCTAGCTAATTTTCTAGCAATATTTAATTGGCGACAATACGTTAATTAATTTGGCTCGCTTGGGTTCGTTTAACCCAAGCCGAACGGTTTTAAGTGATTCCCGCAGGCAGCTTGCTCAAGATTTATAGCTCTACTCGATCAGAAATAATCGTCACATTTAATTTGAGTATTTAATGTGCTTATAAACGAATTCAAATTCGATTTGCGATAAGAAAACAATGAGCTGCATTGAAACGACTTAGTTCAAACATCGGAGTCCAAATCAAAACAAAGATCGTAGCGAAGCACAGCTGCGGTTGCTGTGCGCATGGAGGTGTGAATTCAATGGGTACAGCTAGAGATTCAAAGGTAAATTGAAAACGAGTTTCTGTTGACTGTTCAGATGAGACAAAATATCGAATGATAAAGTTCAATATTGTACAAGTGCGAAGGCGATTGGCGACTGCAAGTGAAGTTGGTTAATCAAATCGAGTCGAATTAACGGATAAAGTTGCGCAAACAGTTGTTGGTATGGGCAGGGAAAACAAGGCATAAATTAAATGCAAACACTACGCAGACGCGGCAAATGACATAAGAAGCTGGCATCCATCATACGCCTCGTGAGCCATGAACCGCAACGGCGCGAAAACGACATTTACCACAACAACAAAAACGCTTTTGTATGCAAATAAATGACTCGCAGAGCGACACAATATGAAACTCAAGAACAGCAGCAGAGTGAGGCATATTTAATGCTCTTACTGGGTCAGCTGAATGCGATATTAAAAGAGGCTTTAAATACGTTAAGGAATTACACGAAATGTCTGCGATGTTTCCTCACCTCTATAGAGCAGAGTCTTCAACTGAGTAGTGATATAATATATAAGCTCATCACCTCTGCCTTTGCGTCGAGTGTGTAAATATTTACGGGGGCCGCATCAACAGCAGCTACTTAAGAAACTAAAAGCAAGGTCATATGGATGATACGATTATAAAAGCATCGCTATTTGTAATTTTTAAATAGAGCAGTAGCCTGCGACTTTCTATAAACATATTTGATTAGAAACAGCTTCAGATTCATTTATTGAAGAGGAGAAAATTTAGAGTCGTGCACAGATCGGAGCACATATAAATTGTAATTTCCAAAGTATTCTACACTTATATCCAGTACAGCAAGATGTATCGCCGTCAGCTATCTGTTCTGTGTCTCGATGGTAGCTCAATGAACGAGGTGAACAAGTGGACGCCAGTTATTGAATTTCTCTCAACAGTCATTTTGATTTGTGGATCATTTCGTATATTAGTCGCATTCCTATTTTAAGGCAGGATACGATGATGTGTGATGATGATATTTGATGTGAATAAATGAGTCTATCAGTTAATATCGTTTCCATTGCCTTTGCCTTAGACTATGTAAATACTCTCAGCAGCCGCTACTTAAGAAACTGAAAGCAAGGTTATTAACGGGCAGCTTGATGATGCGATTATTATGGCGATCGCTGCAGCTATTTGTAATTTGTAATTTGATGGATGGTCGTCTGTGTAAAGAAGGGGATCGAAATGGGGCTGTTTCCCATTCCACGCTTGATGTCTTTATGAACTTGATTAATGGCTTTTTTGTAGTTTTCCAACACTTACCGTTATGAATTGTATGTGTTGATTAATTTACTATGGCTGGTAATTAATTGCTTTCATTGAATCTATTACTTGGCTTGTGACGCGCTTATTATGAATTTAATAATGCTTTTATTGGCATTTTCCAACACTTAACACCTGATTAGTCTAAAACTGCAGCTACTTCAACACTTACCGCTATCAATTTCATTCTCGCTGGGATCACGTTGGAATATATTGCCGTAGTACTGATCGTGCTGCTCCGATTCCACGCTCTGCAGCGACTCCTGCACATCATCGTCGTACTCATCGTGCGGATTGCTGTTCGCCTGGGACTGCTGATCCGCCAGGTCCTCCTCCTCATCCTCGTAGGTCACGAGGCGGCTATTGGAGCTCGTCAGCCGCTTGCTGGCCGCCACAGCTGCCAGACGATTGCGCTGAGCTCCTCCGCCGCTCTTGAAGCTGTCGATGTTGGCCGCAAGGCCGCGTGGACGAGGATGAAGCGCCGGCTTCGGCTTGGGCAGTATATCCTCTATGGTGGGTATATTCTGGCTAACATTGCGATGGGGAAACAATCGGCGCTCCAGAAAGTTGGCAAAGATCTGTTGGGTTATCTGATTCTGGCGCGCCAGCTCGCTCTGATCCAGCTGAAAGTGATTGCTGTTGGGGCCCGGGCTGATGCTGTGGTTTCTGCCTCTTCTGTGCTGCGTGCTGCGCGTCGTGCTGCTGCTGGTGGCACCTGAAATTGGTTTGATGCACGATTAATCAATGTAATCATATGTGGGCCGCGGCCATTAAGCAATCCCAACAGGTGGCGAGCGCTTGGACCACTTTTGCTGGGGCAATTACATAAACGCCGGGCGGCCTACACTCACGCTGAAGATGAGTTGCAGAAAATCAAGTAATAAACAAGTAATAGTAGTTTAGTGAGCGGGGGATAGAGAGCGAGAGGGAGAGATGGCACAACTAGCTAATACCCTATGGTAGAGATGGTGAGAAAGAGCGAGAGGGCGATAGAGAGAAACATACGTTGTTCATTCTTGAGAGAGAGAGAAAATTAAGTTGAGTATAAAAAGTGAAAAGTGGAAGGTGTGCAGATCAGCTTATCTTGTTCACCTTTTCAGTTTACAGGGTATAAACACATGTACAACCTGTATAAGCAACTGGCTATCAATTAAATCTTAAGGTCAAGAGTTTATCAAGTCTTGGCTTAGCAGCTAAAAGTGCTCCAGACGAGTGTGCTCGACTAGCAGATGCGCTGCAAGGCAATCTTCTGTTCCAGCTGAATTCAGGCTAAACCAAACTTATTTGACCAGTTTTTGCAGCCAGTTCTGTGCGAGAACATTTAAGGCCAAGTCAAGCTATGGATATGTGCAGAAGCCACCCAAGAGTCTGTTAATGATTTGCTGCAATTTGAGTTGATAGACATCATGACGTTTTGCCTCAGTCGCTTAAGTGACATGCATCAATCAAATGTGTGGCCCAGAGACAGACGGGAATGCCCGCCGCAGCCTCAGCGATCGTTAGCTCATGCTGAAGCGGCTTATAAATTAACAATTTGCTTTTTAAATTTTTTGCTTTTTTTGTGGGTCTTCCGGCTTACTTTGCCTTTTTGTTTGTGTGTTTAATGACAGATTGATCCTTTGCCATTTGGAAGCTCCGTCCCCCCCGCCCCAGCAACAACTGTAAGTGTGTCAAGGCTGTCAGAGACAGTTGAACGAATTGAGCGGATTGCAGTTCCAGTTCCAGTTGCAGTTAATGCTCCGGTGGCCAGCGCCCCTTTGGGTTAATGAGTTCAAATTGCCAAATAATTGATATGAATGCCGCAGCAAACGGCGTTGACAAAGCGTCGTTAAAGGCCTTAACTGCTCCTTAACAGCTCGCTTGATGCATTAGCTCCAAACACACACCAAAAAGAGCATCAAAATATTGTCGTACGCTCCACAAAATTTTGATTGCCCGCCATTACGGGTTTGTTTCACTAAATTTTATTATCGTCTTTTGTTTTTGCTTTTTGCAACGCCTTTACAAATATGTTTACCTTCATTAAAGTGTGTAAAATGAGTTAAAATTTATTACGCAATTTATTGTCGTTGTTTCACCTCACTGTGTATTTTTTTTTCTTCTGCCTGCGGTTATTATTTCTGTTTTCTACTGTTTTTTCTTTGAACCCAAAAGTCGTCGCTTAAAAAGTTCCCTCCAAGCTCAAGCTGGCTTTTGCCTGGTTAAAAGGGCAAATAAAATTCGAATTAAAGCCACGTCTTAAAGTACTGAATGTTGGCTAAATATTGAAATTGGGTGTGTTTAAACGGAGTTGGTCATAAATCTTATTGATGTATGATCAGAAGGGGAATTCAGAGAGAGGGAAAGTAAGAGATGCGAAAGGATAGAGACAGAGACAGAGAGTGGGTCATTAAACCACGTCAGCTGCATATAAACCAAATCAGTTTATGTCTATAAAGTAAATCCGAGCACTATAATCGAGTGTGGTACACTAGGAAGTACCTTAAGCGTAAGTTATGTGCATCAAAAATGGATTTGATAGCACTTGGTGGACGTGTTCATAAAATTGGGAAACTTCAGTTGTATAAATATGCTCAGATAACTATTAAGCGATATTGATTTATGCCTTCAAGCTAAATGTATATTTCGATTATAGTCCGTATATAAATCAATGGTTGGCCATGCCTCCGTCTGTCTATTATAACAATTCTTCTACGAAATCATTTATGTTTGCTTTCAAAAGCTGCAGCAACGACCTAGACAAACCAAACCATATTTGATTAACAAATAATTTGACTTAATGTGGATTGAAGGCTTTCAAAATAATTGCGTTTGCTTTGAAAATGTTATCATCCATTGATTTTATAAAGCGCACTTCAAGGCAAGAATCAAAAACAAATTTAATACAATATCTATGAGTGTCTGGCTTTACTCACATAATAAGAGTTCACTATCTCTAAATCTCCATTATTTATACATTTTCGAAAGCAAAGGCAAAGTATATCAGTTCATAATCACAAATTGGTTTAATGTCTCAATTGAAAATCGATTTTCTTTGCTCTTGTTCAGCCATTTGAGATGCAATCTGTGTCTAAGTGCAGAGCACTCAATACATCAACTGAGAGCTGACGGCTGACGGCTGACAGCTGAGTCATCAATATTTGTATCTGCTTCCTCGTGGCATTAATTATCGATTCAAATCGCCGAGCATCCCATATATTGTATAATTGCGCTCGTCTGGGGTCACGGCGAGGCGGCCACTCGAACAGGCGGACAGACAATGAGTGGCTCGGCCCAAACAATGGACTCTAATGGCAGTCACATTTGCGGCCCATTGTTAACACGCATCGAATTGTTCTCAACGAGCCGGCAGCAAATCGAGCTCAATAATCCTTGAGATATTACGAGTATTTGTCGCTCATAATGAGCCGCATTTCAATTGCTGAAGGTAGTCTTGTTATACATAGTTGCTGCTGCTGTTGTTGTTGTTGTTGCTGTAGCAATTTACATGCCATTGTCTGTGCAGTTGACCAATTGACCAATTGAAAGTCGCTACGAAATCGTGATGGCCCAAATGCACAATCTAATCCAGTCGGCCGATCTCTGAGCGCCGTTTAGCACGCAGTTTACAAATATGCCTGTTGCATTTTCGGTTCGCCGTTCGATTGCTCTCCAATAATATCGTGCAGCGTGCAGCTATGCGGCGGCAGCTATGCAGCAGCAATTGATGGCATTGCTTAACCCAGTTCTGCTCGAATTGATGTCTATCTCTATCGCACAAGATACACGGCATGAGCACATTGGCTAATTGTCTCTGGCCAGGCACATAAATCATTGAGACTTCACGTCGAGGATGTTGGAACTGCAACTGCCTTGAAAATGCAAAAGACAGCAGCAACAGCAACAGCAACAGCAACAGCTACAGATACAGATACAGATACAGTGCAAATCAAACAGTAAATCATTCCGACTTGCATCTGTTGCAAATAGCCCGCCAGCTACAGCGGATGATGTATCTGTATCTGTAGCTGTATCTCAGAAGCAGCAGAGCTGCTGCTGCTGCTGCTGTTGCTGCTGGAAAAGAATTGAGGGCCGTGTAATTGCCGCTTGGCTGAAAAGAGGTCAATTAGCAGCAGCGCGGCATCTACTCAAGTACTGGCTGCCCCACAAAAGAGTTTCGCTTGCTGTTGTGCAATGCGCCATGTGCGAAAAATATGTATGCCAAAAATGTTTGCGACTTTTTATGAGTCGCGCGCATTCCGTCAAGCAAACGAAAGCGAGAAAAAAGTGTGCTTTAGTTTTCATTTCATTCCATTTCATTTCATTTAGTTTTTGCCTTGCTGGCGCAATCGATGCACTCGCAATTAGCCGCAGAAAAAAAAAAGCGAAGGAAAACCGAGTGTACTATGCGGCGTATGCGTAACGCAACACCAAAGCGCATACGGCTCGTTGGCCGAGCTGCGGTCTGCTCTCTTGATTGACGCAGACAAATTTGATACACGACAGACGAACAATACGCGCATCTCAATGCCAGACACAACATGCTTATTAATGATCTCGAGTGTAGCTCTACGTTCTCTGCCGTCGCGGCGCAGCACAATCTGAGAACGTTAATTATGGCAGCACTTAAGAATAGATTTGAGCCCATTAATAATTAATCAGCATTAGCATAAAATATGCTGTAAGACTTCATTCGGCCCAAGAACTTGCTGAACAGCTTGCATGCATAATAGGCCCATTCGAAATGACAAATTTATCGGTGGAAATTTCTATTCGTGTTGGCAAGGCAGGTGATTGAACCCAATAGAAATGAAGAAGAGCACAGAAAGGGAATATTGTAAAATATATTAGAGCGATAGATGGGCATTTATATGTACATACTATATATCGTGTGTAGCGTATATATCAAGAGATAAATGTCACAAGGTGATCGAAATAGCAAAAAGTCAATAAACGCCCAAGTTTAAACAAATTCTATGAATGCGACTCTGTATATATTTGCGGATTGAATTCAGTCTATCGGGCTAATCGTGAGGTCATCAGCATACCAAATGCAACAAGAATAACTATATGACAAAAAAAAAAAAAAAAATGAATGTCTTTTTGTTGTTGTTGTTTATAATTAATGTGCTAACATATAAAGATGCCAATGACATTAATAATATTATCGGCTTTATATAACAGCGACTGAGCTGGTTTAGCGGAGAAAGAAAGAAATGCTTATAATGTTTTGCATTTATTAATTAAGCGTTGATTAAAACATGATTTTAGATTATCGTCAGCAGTTAAATGTTTCAGCAAATACACAAGCAAATATTTTTATGGAGTGTTTACCTTTTATTTTTCAAGCACTCGCTAAGCCCATCAAAACGTTATGCTCAGTGAGACGTTAAGGTCAATTTCATTAATATCAGCTTTCACGCCTCAACAGCTGCTAGTCAAGGCAGATCAATGGTGCATGATATATACACAAACATATGTAGCAAACTCTTCCCCTCCCCCCCACCACCACCCTCTCTCTCTTGCTCTCACTATCTGTCTCTAAGTGCAATCTTCAATATTGGCACAGGCACTGAGGCGGTCTCATTCAAATGTATCGCTGGGTCGGTCGGCCTTGGCATGGATTTAGCCACTCGATGCCACTTGGCCAACATGCCATGGAATAGCTATCAAGTACTTACCTCGCTTGTCGCGTCCATTTGTGGCCGCCTCCTGCTGCTGCTGCTGCTGCTGCTGGGCAATCGCAATTGGTACATTGCCTCGGCTGCTGCTGCTGTTGCTATGGCTGTTGCTGTGGCCGGCTGCTGGCAGTCTCTGCGGCACATTTCGCACAGGCACTGCGAGGGGCGGCGTCGGCACATCTTGTGGTGCATTATTACCGGAATCGACGCTGGCCAGCGATAGGAGCAGTGTGAGGAGCGTGAAGCGTAGCACTATCATTGCGCGGGTTGTGTAAGAGAGCTGCGCGACGGCAACGGCGACGGCGATGTGGACACGACTGACACCTGGTCAAGAGGAGAAAGCAAATGCGCTGCAGGCTGCACTAGCTCGGTGTGCTCCACGGAGCGTGTGTCGTGGGTGAATGGCTGCACTCGGGCGTGCTCTAACTGTGATCTTTGTGTAGTCTAATGCTGCTCAGGCGCTTTCTAAATTACAAATGCATAGATGCCATAGATCCGCAGATCTACAAATTATGGATATGAATTCACAATGGTTCGATAGAGGCGACGATCGTATGTTGTTGTTGTTGTTGCTGTTGCTGTCAGCGTTTGTTTTTGGTTCGGGTTGTTGATAACTCTGGTGTGTTTAGTCTCAAAGCTTCTGTTTTCTCCTGCTATATTCATGGCGTTGTGGAATAGAGAGCGTCTGGCCATTAATCTGCACCGCCAGCCTCACTATTAGGTAATCGAGCGATCTCGTCTTGCCGCCTCTTGATTTGACTTTCTTTCCTTGTTGTTGTTGCTGTTGTTGACTGTGGCTGTGGCTGTGGCTGCTGCCACGGGAGAGCGCTGTGTTTTCAACTCTCACTTGCTGAGGTCTGGCCTGCTGACTCTGCTGAGCGGACCGAACTCCAAAGTTGTTCGCATTCGGCGCTGAGCTCTCGAACCGTCCAGAGCCTCGATCGTAGCTCCGTTTCTCGTGACTTTTGCGTTGGCTTTCGGCTTGCTTACTTACAGACTAAAGCGTTTGAACGCAACTAAAACACGTTGCGCGCTGGAGACTTCTCTCTGGAGTCGATCGATCGGCTGTGTTTGGCTCTGACACCTCGGCTCCGGTCAGCTGCTTCGTTTGGCTCTAGCTCTCTCTCTCTATCTCTCTCTCTCGCTCTCAGTCTCTGTCTCGCTCGCTCTGGCAACTTGTTTATGTTGACCAAGCCGTGGCCGTAGGCTGTAATGGTGCTGCATCTGCGTTCCTAACCAGCTTCTTCTCTACTGACCTTTGCGCTGCACACATCTTCAGCTTCAGCTGGCTTACGTGCGGCTGTTTTCTTATTTTTTTTATTACACCTGGGCGCAGGTGTGGCTGGGGCGGGTCTGGAAGTTGCTGAGACTGAGCAGGCCACTCCAGAATTTCCAACACGCGCCGATCATTTGCCCTTTGCCAAGGCCGCACAAGAACTATAAATAACTTGGCTAAGCTAATTGTGATTTTATGCACACTTATTTTAGCGTCATTTACAACTTATCGGCTATTGAGAAATATGACCTTTTAGACAAGAAAAAAAAATATTCAGATATATTTGCGTGTATCCAAAATGTTGCTATATTTATTTGACAATTGTATTGTATTGTATTCGTTCTAAACTAAAATACTATTTATAATTTCGTATCCAAATGTTATGTATAATACTTTGTCTCAAAGCAGGGTAACTTCTAACAAGTGGGCGGGGTTTTTGCTTTCTCCTATTCTTCTATCTGGCTTCATCAATCGATACATGGCCAGAGATTCGCTGTTTCTATCAATATTCTCTCTATTTCTTCTTCTTGCCTTTGCCCTTCTTCTTGCCCTTGCCCTTGCCCTTGGTGGCGTCCAGCAACGCCTCCGTCACGTACGTCTCGGTTGTCACCTTGCTCATGGGCAACGTCACCGGCTGCTTGGGCGTCCTTAGCTCAATCTCAATTGTGTTCTTCTTGTGCTGTGACTTCGATTTGCTGCCCAACTTGACAAGGAACACATCGCTGTCCGTTTCCTCGCATGTTTTATAACAGACCTACACCGAGAGAGACAGAGAGAGAGAGAGAGAGAGAGAGAGAGAGAGGGAGTGAGTTGAGTGAGTGAGAGAGCGACAGGCGGAAAGCTGGCAGATTTACAGCTTTGGTTTGACTTCACATATTTGGAGCTCTTGCAATTGCCTTACGAGTGCATGAGTGTATGTGTGTGTGTGTGTGTCAGATTATGCAACTGGCTCTGTAAGCGTTTAGCCACAGCAGCAGCAGCAGTTACTACTGTGAGGCCAAGTCACGGAACAATTGGATCATTCAACTCTCGTATTCCGCATTCCAACGCGAGCTTGGCTTGTGGCATGCAGCTTATGGCTAACAAAAGTTGTATGTGTGTGTGTGTGTGTGTGCGTGTGTGCGTGTTTTTCACACTCACCTCAATGCCCTTCTTCCTGGTATCCAGGTCGATGCCGTTCATGGTATCCTTAATATCCTGCGCTTGCACCTGCATGCAGCAGCTGCGTTTACCCTGTACGGGCGGGATTGGCAGTATGCACGGCAATCCGCCGCCGCACAATCGTTTGCGATAACAATCGATTTTCGCCTCTTGTTTATCGCAAACCTGGGATCGATAGCAATCGACTTTGGCCTCCTGGCCCTCGCAGACCTCCATGATCTTGGAGAAGGGCACGTAGTAGTTGTTCGTCTCGCAGGTGTCGTTGCCCGAGTATTTGATGTTGGCGCGCACCTTCGGTATGTTGGGGTGATTGACAATCCGGCCGCAGGTGCGCCGCTGTATGTGCTTCCTGGCAAAATCGCTGCGCTGAAGTACGTCGTTGAGGCAGTTGTTCTCCGGACAATCCTCCAGCTTGCTCTTGTAGCAAGGGTCATCGTCTGGGCCCAGGTTCCTTGTGGTTGCCCCATCGTCCACACTCTCGACTTTGTGTGTGTTCTTTAAGACTCGTATGGTTAGACCGCTGCCATTCAGACACGCCTCGAACTCGTCATAGGCCTCGGGACCTGGATCTGGTATCGTCGGCTGTATGAAGCACGGCTGTATCTCCGGACTACAATCGCAATCGCATTGGCACTGGCAGCACTCGTCACAATCGGCAGCTAGACCCAAGGCTCTATAAGTATGATTGAGCAGTAGGCAGAGTTCAGGGTGTCTACTCACGTCGTGGCGTCATCGGCTTGAGCATCTCATCAGTGATCTCGACTGGGCAACTGATGCCCCCCTTTTTCTTGCCCTTTTTGCCCTTGCCCTTTTTCTTGGCCATCTTGATCGGATATGCTTATGCGATTGCCAGTGAGCTCAGATTAAATTTTGATATGGATTGAAAATATGTCAATTTGGATATTGTACTTGACCAGTGAATGGCACAATTTCCCTAAATCTTGTCTGCGCGCTGAAATAAAACGTACTTATTATATTTCCAACTAAAGCCTAGTTTCGATTCATGCGAATATATATATAGATATATAAATGTATAAGTATATATATATGTCGCTATGTAAGTCTGATGACCCAAGGAAATGACCTTCACACGCCCTTGCGGAGCGTTAGCTAATGGTGCAATTGCTTGGGTCACAACTAGCTAACGACAAAGATAAAAGCGCTAAGAAAACAAAAATAAGAAAAAACGTAAATACGAGAGAATTTTTTTTCTTTTTATACGATAGAAAATTCCGAATCGATTGTTGAAAATAAAATGAATTTTTTACCCTGAACAATTTTGTTGACTGAGTGTTGAAGCGTTGATACAATTTTGACTGACTTTAGCAAATTCAACGTGCAACGATTGCTTAGGTTGAGAGCCGTATAACACCTCTATACAAAGGCAGAGTGAGCTGTAGAGCCACAAAGGAACCAAGAAGAGGAATCAGCGAGGCGCCTGATCCAATGCATTTCAAATCCGATTTTATTTGTATTATTTAAGCAGGCTTAGAATGCAGCGAGAGAAGGTAAGGCCGAGATCACTTCTCTAGCGCTGTCTCTTTACTGCAACCCATATCAAATGACTCTCATAGTGGCGATAGTCTCTGCCAGAATTCGGCAACAACACTCGAAGACTACTCTGTGGATCCCTATTTAAGTCTCCTCTTATAACTAATAGCATGCTATGATTATGGACAATGATAAAACACAATGCGTGACATGCAATAATTTATTGTCAATAACTTAAACACAATTATAAATTTCTTTGACACTTTCAGTACGTCAAATTTCTATATCTGAGTCTCTTTTGCCTTTACGTTTTGCAGCATCTCTTTTGCGTGGGCTTCTTCTTGCATTTACGCTTTGCTAGCAAATTCTCACGGGACACAAATCTGGTGGGCAGCAGCGGGACATCGCCGCAAATTCCGCACGGCTTGTATTCCTCAACAATCCTCTTACACTTATTCATACAGGGCACAGTGGGGCAATCTGTGGGGAGCAGAGGTCGCTTGAGTTAGTGGCACAGTGGGGCAAGCCCAGCAAAAAATGGTTGACTTACCGCGATCAAACTCATCCTCACAGGTATCGCAGGGGCAGAGCTTATCCAGATTGCACGAAAAGTAGCGATAGCCCGTTGTGGGGAAATTGCCCTCGCGCTCTTCTGGCAGTATATAACATGGATGCTGGTCTGGGGGCTGCTCCACGGGGACAAACTTGTTGCCCACCAAGTGGAGCTGTGATACAATAGTGGGTCCATGGCAGAGCAGGCGCAATAGGAGCACCATGTTGCCGGTCTGTTGATTGCAGAGATTGAAGAGGGGCAACATTCTCTTGACAACTACGTAGTTGGGACAGAGCTGCTCTCTGCGGCGGAAACCGGCGTTGAAGCACTCACATCTGTCCATCATGTCTCTGTTGGAGCCCTTGAGTGTAGGTAGACCCTTCAAGCCGTCCTGCCGTTTTATTAACCAATCTGTGTTCTGGGCCTCGAACGTTTTGTCGATCTCATCGAAAAGCGGCTTGACTACCATCTCAGTCATTCCAATCAGAAATTTGCATCGATCCGTCCGCTTCTTATAGACGTGAATCAACAGTCGATCCTCGTCGGTGACTGGCTTATCCAGCGGAAATATGCAGCACTTGGCGCACCTTGCCTGTTTGGGATCTATGCAGCCTCCATATTCACGATCACAGAGATTGATGTAGAGATTGGATCGGAATGTGAATTCCACACAGGTGGAGTATTCTTCTGGGGCACAGTGATTCTTGCGTATTATCACCAGATCGTCAATTACGAAATCAAACATGTACAACAAATTCGGTACTGGAGGTGAAGGGACCATTCTCAAATATTTCAGACCGTAATGAAATAATTTTGAGAAAAAATCTAAATTTTGAATTTATGCCAAACAATAAATTTTGAGGTAATTCCTGAACGACGGCCGAAATAGGAGTGAGGTTTAACCCCCTTTAATAACAGCTGGTCACATTTCAAGGCATGCTTGATAGGAAAAATATATACAGTCCTATATTAAAGAATATTAAATGTAAACATCCTCTCTGCAAATTAACTGCATTTGATGGAATTTTCTTCAGCTGTGCCGAAAACACTTTCAGCAATTATTTTCACTTGGAAATTTTAAACTCCGATGTTGGAAATGAGAATACCTTTACCGTTGTCATTCCTCCGACACAAGTAAAGCGCATTATTCTCTTCATGAGATCTATTTACAGACTTACTTCTCCAGCGATGCTATATCAAATCTTATTCATAACTATCTTAGACTTGTTTTTATTGTTACCTTAATAATCTAAATACATACTTATCAAACTAAAAACATTTCAAACATTTCCGTTTACAATGCGTGGAATGTAAAAACATAATTTCAATTCAATTAATTTGATTTAAATGTGCAATACACTTCTCAGGAATCCACAGAGGAAGCACAGTCATTTGATTTCTTACCGGGCATTTTTGCCTTATTCTTCTTGATCTTTTACTAATTTTAAATTCAAATTTTGAAGTTCAATTCTGGTTAAATTTTGATCAGGGAATACGAGAATAGGAGAAAAAGACACGAAGGGTAGAGAATGCATAGCATGCCTGATTAAGAACTCTATTTTTATTTGTTTTAGAGGAGAGTATATATATAATTAAAAATAAAGAATTATAATAAATTCACTGCTCGTCTTGACCAACTTTATGTCATCATATTAGAAGTCTCAGTACCAGTTGCAATTTTCAGCATGCATATATTGTATGTATAATACACCAGAAGTTTGATAATGTATTGAATCGGTTATTATAAAACGGTATAGTTATCGATAATTTAAAAGAAACATAATCAGCGCATGGTTCCTAGGGGCAGCGGACAGCTTGTCGCCTATTGCTGTGTCTGGAACATTCATAACAACAAAAGCATGACACTACCCTCTATTTCCATTTTCAACATGTTCAAGAGTATAAACTTTAATTCATATTATGAGTGAGGTTTGTTAAAACGAGTTTCTTCCGTGAAAGCTAAGATTCATTCAAATAATAGTCTGACCCCCCAAATAACAGCTTTATCATCTTGAATATCAAAGCTTGCTACGGCATGTACTGCACCTGGTCTCCCTTTCAGCTCCGAGTCGACGATTACTCTAAGGTATTCCGCTAGATTTGAAACTTTGTGTTGGTCGAATGAGACATGGGACAACACTGACTAACGACCGTCGATCACTGGCAGTAGAACGAAGTGCGATCCGAGGCATTCCGATTTGAGTTCCATTTAGTTTTATGGATATATAACTATATATAGGTATATACAAATTTACGTATAAGTATATACGCATTGTGCTCCGTTGGGTTTCTGTCTTTGCCGTTTGCCTGATGCACATGGGAGAGATCAGTCCACGTGAATGTTGTACTTGAGCAGGAGATGATGCAATTGACGTATGGCTCGACTACGCGCTGCAAGGAAACAGTGCCAGTCAGATAATACATGTTGTCAGATGTGGTCGCAGGCAACAACTCACCAATATTACAGCAACTGGCATATTCGGGGCAGCAGTGATTGCAGGCTTCCGGGCCGCCACAGTCGGGAGCTTGGTTCGACTCTCCGGCGAAGCAGGACGTTGACGGTTCGTCTTCGCGGTACAGACCGCCGCCAGACTCACGTTTGCCCTTCTTCTTCTCCTTCTCCTTTTGTTTATTTTCCTCACGTTTCTCCTTACGGCTCTCCTCCAAACCCAGTTGCTTTTGAGTTTGTACGTATCGGGGATGGGCTGGAACGCCACCGCAGGGACCACAAGGCTCCAGGCGCTGTTCAATGACCGATTTCGGACGTCGCTTGCTCGGTACAGTGGGACACTCTGTATGGTCAGTTTCATTTTAGATATATGCAGTGCTATAATACGAAATGACACTTGTACTTACCGCGGTCAAACTCATCCTCGCAGGTGTCACAGGGGCACATCTTGTCCAGATTGCAGGCAAAGTAGCGCAGGCACTTCCCTCTATCGTCGACTGGCCGCGCGCAGGGATCTGGCTGAACGCAGCTGGGTGGTGGACAAGATGGACAACTGCCCTTGCAGCTTTTCTTGCCAGTATCCATGGGACCGCCAGTCGCACTTGTCGACCCACCGCCGCAACAGGGGTCACAGGGATCCTCTGGGCAGCTGGGCTTACTCTGGCCACAGGGTGGACAGGGCGGAGGACAGACTGGATTCCGTGAACAGATTGAAGTGTTGAGTGGAAAGGAGGATACCAGCGACGGCCCATTGCAGACCAGTCGTATGATGAGCACAATATTGCCGGTCTGCTGCTTGCACAGGTTGAAGAGCGGCAATAGACGTTTGGTTATCTCCGAGGTTTGGCACAATTGTTCGCGTCGCTCATTGCCGCGATCGTAGCATGCACAATTGTCCATAACTTCCTTGTTGGGGCCCTTCAATTTCGGCACTAACTGCAGCTGTTCACTCCAAACCTTTTCCCAGTTTATATTTTCAGCATCGAACGATTCTCTCACCCGGTCGAAAAGTGGTTTCATTGGCAACTCTGTCAGCCCAATCAGAAATTTACAGCGACTCGTTTTCTTCTTATACACATGTATTAAAAGCATATCCTTGTCCGTTACTGGCGATTCCAGCGCAAATATACAACATTTGCAGCATTTGGGCGCCTTGGGATTTACACACGTTCCGTACTCACGGTCGCAGATGCTCACAAACACTGTAGAACGGAACGTAATCTCTACACAAGTCGGATATTCCTCGGGCGCGCATAAGTTCTGACGTGTTATTAACAAATCATCAATCACAAATTCAAGCATATAAATTAAAGTTTTGGGGGCGAACGAGTTACTCTCTTTTTTAGAATCCATTCTGCGGGTGAAGAGATGAAATTCCAAAAATTTTGTTACAAAAAAATTTTATGTAATTTTGGCCGAGGTTGAAAATGAACTAGATTAGATTTTTGAGTATTCTATATATGAAACAAATGCCTGCTGAGTACTTTTTTTTTCATATAGATATATATAGATACATTTATATATATGATACTCAATCCTTCATCATAATTGATACGTGATATCATTTCCAAATCTCTTTTCCCATTCCAATCTGCAATTTGAAACACATTCATTTTGGGGTCTCTTTTTTTTATCTAAAATCCTTTATTCAAATCCCGAAATTGTTCTACACAAAATTGATTGAGCTACTCGTAAATGTGATTTAAGTGGCGCTGCTACGGTCACTGCCTCCGTGTTATGCCTTTCCAGCTGCCGCTGCAGCCGGGCAAAGCTTCGTCAATTTTAACTAAAAAGCTTATAAGGCTTCTCAAGAGAGGGAATTGAGCGTGTTTAACACAAAATACAGAATAGGAGAGCAATAAATACAGGAATTTTGCTGCATGTATTTCTTTAAGCAGTGTCTGTGTGGGCACCTAAAAGCAAGCAGACCTGGAAGGCCATTCATGATAGTTGACCTACTAAACGATACTAATGTCAGGCGGAATGAAAGGATGTAACAGGAAAAAGCTGCGGCCATTGCACAAATTCCACGCCGTAATGTAAAATGCCAGTGGCGCTAACCGCGATCATAGCACCCCAGAAGAGCATGAAGAGCAAGTTCTCCGTATTGAACTCGGATGGATATGTCATCGTGACAAAAAACATGGCGACAGCAATTAGGAGCACCGATGGGAACATATAGTACCGCCAGCCGCGTGGCGTCTCCAATGGCGTTGGTTGGATGATATTCTCGCTATCATTGACAATGTAGTTGCCCAAGAAGAGATCGATGCCATCTTGACGCCTGCCATCTGCGAAATTATTCAAATAGTAGCGCACTAGAGAGTTCTTGCCATCGTTAAGAGCACCGGCCTTGGTGCGTTTGCCAGTCCGTGTGAAATCCGTTTTGAGAGCACCTGTGCCCGAATATTGCAGCGAGACTAGATCCGCGTTGTCCGCCCAGACGCCCTTGAATATCGCCTCAAAGCTGGTGGATGCATTCTCGACCAATTGGCCGATGTGCAACACGCCCAGTTTTTGCAGCACGGCGGTAAGGGAGCGACGCGCCAACATACTCTGCACCACATTGGTCCGGTCGAGACAATCGATGCAGTTCGTGCGGAACACGCCTTGCTGCGAGGACACCAGGACGCCATTGTCGAAGGCATGGAAGAAACCAAAGCTATCCTGCTCATAGGCAAGTCGATCGATTAGAATGTTAAGTCGATTCCAACGCATTTTCCGGCACTCATGGTGAAAATCAAATGCCTCGTAGCGCACAGCAGGGTTGTTTAATTCGCGCACAAGTCGAGCAAATGTGGCCTCCAGCTCGCCTTCGACGCCTTTTTGGTTTACCAGATTGATAGCCACGACCTTGCCATAATACTTGAGCTGCGCGTTGAAATGCGCAGTGCATGCAGCCAAGTAATCTTTGCCTGGTGTCAGTCGCGGCTTGGGACTATAGCGCAACGTCGGTAGCTGCTGCCACTGAAAGGGAATGCTGCCACGGGTCTGCACAAAGCTTGTACGTTGTCCATTGAACTCGACAATTTGCTCCGTTTCCACAAAGTTAGCCACTTGGCCCAGGTCGTTGCTGCCACGACAGAAGAGTCGCGTGCCCGCACGCTCCACAGATCTCCGGCTGACAATGCTCCAGAAAAAGGTTTGTCCATTAATTTGCACTTGGTTGATCGACACAAAGCCTTGCATAATTGGCAGCTGGAAGCGCTGCATATTATTGCATTTAAATTGCTCCAGCACATAGCGGTTCCACACAAATCGCTCGTCAGAACGTTGCAGCAGGCCTGGCATCACCTTTGGCACCTTATTTTCGTATTGCCGTTGCAGGCTCTGCGTCAGATCGTATCGGTATGAGAAGTAGTAGAATTTGGTGTCCAACGTCTGACGCAACATTTTCAAGAAACTGGAGTTCTCTGACCGCTGAATCGCATTTGGAATGTAGGGTATAATATCGTAACCAGCCAATCGCCATACGATGGCATTGTTAAGAACTCCCACGAAAATGCGATGGGTTGCCACCAGCAAATAGTCGCAGCTAAGCAGGTGTATTGTGCCCAGGATGCCGCAGATTCGTCTGGTCGGTCGCTGATTAATCAGCTGTGAAGTCTTGGGCTGCACGCGCGTGACCTTATCGAGGCGGCCAATAACCAAGAGCTCATCCTGTCCGTTCGGCTCGACAATGAAGTTCTCTTGTGTTATGTACAGATTCATGTCATCGTAAACATCGTTCTCGCCCTCCATGCTGCTGACCAAATAATCCGCTCGTGCACCTACCAAATAATACAATCGTATCTGATAACACTGTCTGACAAGGTTGTTGTTATTGTTGTTGTTTGCTTACTGCTTTTAATGAAAAGTTCTTCCCACCGATGACGGCGCTCACACGCAACACACACGCACACGAATTCAAGCACCGGCAGCAACAAAATTAGCAGCAGATGTAATAACTGCAGTTTTGGGTTTGTTGATAGTTATGCCTGTCGTGTGTGTGATATTGTCGCCGAGGGAGCTATTTCAATTTTATATACGAAACAGCTACAAACATGGCAATTTTAATAAACCTACAAAACTATTTAACGAGGTGACGAAGGCACAGGCACTTTCACACAAACATACTTGAGCACCAAAGCAATCGATGCATTATCGATAGTTGAAGCTGGCGCCATCTGTCATCTATTTTTGTAAGTAAGAGGGCGCGGAATACTTATGGTAAAATGATTGACGGGGAAGAAATAGTTCAATATTCCACTAAACAAATTAAAAATTGTTCTGACACTATTTTCTTAAGTTTGATTAAAAATATTCGTTGCCAAAACAAGCAAATTTACACATTTACATAATAACGATAACAATGATAACAGTGTGTACACATGTTCAATTATTAAGAACTATTTTCCCAGTGTGTACCCGTATTTGTAGGTAAATATGAGTTTTGTGCATCTTTCAAAATCGAACGGACGACGCGATTAATAAAGCGGCGGATTGTAATATTTTTACATATTGCATACAAAAACCATCCTAATATATATAAACTGATACCAAATTTGCAAATTTTGATAGTGTGCTATCAGTGCAGTGTACATTGTCGCACACGAACCATAAATTTAGATAAATACGTAAACTACAGTTATTTCTAATAGCAAAAGAGCTTGGCGTCATTCTTGAAATATGGATTTGACATCGGGTGCGAACGGCTCGCGCCAGCAGCCTCAGCGGAAATCAAACCAAAATATTCAAGTCTATGTGCGCGTCAGGTGAGTTTCAATTTAGCATATTCAATACTTATTGATGGCTAATGCTAAAAATGGTGATATTGTTGCAGACCGTTGAATTCGCGGGAACGATGCATTCGCTCCGCCGAGGTAGTGGATGTAATGCCGCCGCGTGAAATAATCACTCGGCACACGCTTGACTCCAAGTTGACCAAGAAATTTACGTTTGATCGGACTTTTGGTCCGGAATCGCGACAATGCGATGTCTACAGCACGGTCGTGGCACCTCTCATCGAGGAGGTGCTTGCTGGGTACAACTGCACGGTATTTGCCTATGGCCAAACGGGAACTGGAAAAACACATACCATGGTGGGCAATGAGTGCGCCGAACTGAGGTCCACCTGGGAAGATGTAAGTGAGATCTATAAGTCAAGTTGCGTTTGCGCGGTACAGTTGCGTTTCGTTAGAAACCTTTATTGACCTGCGAAAACAAGTTTTACCACTTTGTTTTTGACCTCGCAAATGTTGCCTTTTGATTCTGAGAATTCGCAACCTTTTTCTAATTTGTACACGCCTCTCTTATAGGACTCTGAAATTGGCATTATACCGCGCGCGCTCAGCCATTTGTTTGATGAGCTGCGTATGACGGAGCTGGAGTTTACGATGCGCATCTCCTATTTGGAGTTATATAATGAAGAACTGTGCGATTTGCTCTCAACTGATGATAATACTAAGATTCGTATATTCGATGATAGTACGAAAAAAGGTTCGGTAATTATACAGGGTCTCGAAGAGATACCTGTCCATAGCAAAGACGATGTGTACAAGCTGCTGGAGAAAGGCAAAGAGCGCCGTAAAACGGCTACCACACTGATGAATGCTCAATCCTCTCGTTCGCATACCGTTTTCTCAATTGTGGTTCACATACGTGAGAATGGTATCGACGGAGAAGAGATGCTGAAAATTGGCAAGCTCAATCTGGTAGACTTGGCAGGCAGTGAAAATGTGTCCAAGGCGGGCAACGAGAAAGGCATTCGAGTACGAGAAACAGTGAACATCAATCAGAGTCTGCTGACGCTCGGGCGTGTTATAACTGCCTTGGTTGATCGTGCCCCTCATGTGCCTTATCGTGAGTCCAAATTGACTCGCCTGTTGCAGGAGTCGTTGGGTGGGCGTACCAAGACCTCAATTATAGCTACTATCTCGCCTGGCCACAAGGACATTGAAGAGACGCTCAGCACACTTGAGTACGCACATCGAGCCAAGAACATCCAGAACAAACCTGAGGTTAATCAAAAGCTGACCAAGAAGACAGTACTTAAAGAGTACACCGAAGAGATCGATAAACTGAAACGAGATTTAATGGCTGCACGCGACAAGAATGGCATCTACCTGGCCGAGGACACCTACAATGAGATGATGCTTAAGATGGATTCGCAGACACGTGAACTAAATGAAAAAATGCTGCTCCTTAAAGCGCTGAAGGATGAGTTGCAAAACAAAGAGAAAATCTTTAATGAGGTCAGCATGAGTCTCGTGAAGAAGACCCAGAAGCTCACTCGCACTGAGCAGAACTTAACAGAGACCAAAGGCTCACTGCTGCTCACCAAGAAGGTGCTTAGCAAAACAAAGCGCCGTTACAAGGAAAAGAAACAGCTGGTCGAGTCGCATATGAAGACCGAACAGGAGCTGACAACGCAAGCCAATCAAATCCTAGAAGTGGCCGACATGGCTTCCAATGATACGCATCAGCTATTAGGCACTATTGAGCGGCGTCGCAGTGTGGATGAAAAGATCCGCAGCACGTGCGCGCAGTTCACGGAACGCATGCGTGACAATCTAGAGGTTCTCGATGGCAGTCTTAATCAGTACCAAGAACAACAGGCTGGCTCCACGCAGCAGTTGACGGAAGAGCTGGGTAGGCGATGCACTTTATTACTTATCTTACTTTTATGCTTATCTACTCTAATTTCTCATGCACAGCAAACTGCACCAACGTACATAAGCGACTGGTGGCTAACGCCACTACAAGCATCGACAATTTGCGTGCAACTTGCTTGGAAGCCTTGGCAGCACATGGGCAGCTGCAGGCACAGTTTGCAGAAGCTGTTGCTAGCAGTGGCGATGCCCACTGCCAAGCGGTAGTAGCACAGCTGTTGGAGCAAATGCAGCAGCGGAAGACGCAGATAAGCGAGGATATAATGGCCAATTTGCAGGAGCTGGAGGCGAACAATGAGCGCCACAAGGCAGCGCTGGATAGCATGCGCGATGGCTTCTCGCCAATTATTGAGCGAAACGCAAAGGCATTGCAGCAGCACGTGGAGCTGGTTCAACAGCAATTGCAGCAGTTGACAGCGCTGAGTGCGCCGGATGCAGAGGAACTGCAGCAGTTGCAGGCCGAACTGGCCTACGAAGAGGAGCTGGCAAAGCAGGAAGCTGAGTTGATTCAGCAGCTGGAGCAATTGCAGCAGAAGCGTGCCAAGAACACGGTCAGCATGGGCTCACGCGTCGGCCAACTGAAACGCAATCATGTGGCGGTCAACGAGCAGGCACAGCAGACTGGCAACAGCATGCAGGCGTATGCCATGGAGGGTTCTGTGGCTGCACAGGCGGCACGCGACGAACTATGTAGCCAGCTGCAGGCTGCAGTGCTGTGCGTAGATCACGGCGTTGCCAAGTGCTCCACGCTGCAGATTCAGCTAGAGAACTTGAACAAGGAGAGCGCCAAGCATGCTGAGCACAGTATTCAAACGGTTCGCATGCATGAACAGCAAATGCGACAGATGTGCTCGGCCAGCGAGGAGCGAGCCGAACAGCTGCGTCACGAGCAGCAGAAACAGCTTGCAGCAGCCACCGAAAGTATTCATAAGATTATCTCGGATGATGTTAAATTGGGCCATGGGCATGATGCGCTCACTGCCGATCTCATTAATAAACTCTCGAATCAGACAAAGCAGCATGCGATATTGCAGCGGCAACAGTTGGAGACTTGCCACAAAGACCTCTCGAACTTCCATCAGAGCGAACTGAAAACTTATACGCCAACTGGCACGACCCCATCAAAGCGTGACTTTATTTATCCACGCACCTTGGCAGCCACATCGCCGCATCAGGACATTGTGCGTCGCTATAGGCAGGAGCAGGACTGGTCGGATTTGGACACCACTGCCACTATCGATGAGGTAAGCCGTGAACTTATTTGTCGTGCATTTCACTTGCATAGTTAAAATTCAATTGGCATTCCAGATCAGCGAGGGTGAGCCAGAACAGGAATCATTGCATTCTGTGCAAGAATTGTCCGAAACAGAGACCATTATGAATTCCACGCCCATTGACCCCGTCGACGGAGGAAACCTGAAGGCTCGAATTACCAGAAGCGGATCCAATTCGCTAAAGCAACCACTTGTCAACAAACGTAGCAACTCACTGTCCAGTTCCCTGACGCCCAATAAGAATTCGTCACGCAATTCGCCGCGAAACTCGCCTCTTTGTTCGCCAGCCTTCAATCGGGTGAGCTATAAATACGAGCTGTTAAATAGTAGTGCAATCATAATTCCAATCGTATTCACTTTCTTCTCTCTCCGCACAGCACAACAACAAAGAGAATCTGGCCCAGTAAGAGGTGCAGCCAGCCAATGCAGCCTTCTCTATTTGCCTGTTCCTTTTTATTTTAAATTTTACTTTTGCTTTTTATTAACTCATGAAATTCTTATTAAATTTATTATGCACATATATTTTTACCTTAAATAAGCACGCCCTTACTACACTGAATTAAAATGAATCTGGTATATGAATTGAAATTCTTGTATAATTTTTGGAATAATTAAAATCGAACTTCGGAGTATTTTATTTTCATTTAAGAGGCCTATTCATCCTCCTGCTCATCGTCATCATCCTTGAGTATGCCCAGGCGCCGTGCCACTTCCTTAACATTGGCTATGAACTCCTCCTGCACCAGATTGAAGCTCATGGCCAGCAAAGCGATGCCAAAGAGCAGATACAGCGAGCAGTAGGCAATGGACTGCTGGGACTCGTCCTTCACGCCCTTGTCGGGCACAAAGTCACCAAAGCCTGTAGGAAAAGTATGTCAATGGAATATTGATTAGTGATCAGCGAGCACTCACCTATTGTGGTCAACGTGATGAAGCAAAAGTAGGCAGAGTCCAGGAAGGACCAGGTCTCCCAGGCGTTAAAGAGCGCAGCGCCGCCTAGTATATAGCTGACAACTAGAAAGACGCATAGCCAGATGGGCACTGGCCGATCTTTGGGCACCATGTCGTCGCCATAGTCATCGCCGTACATTGAGTCCTCGTCGTCGTAGTCGTAGCTGGGGCGCCGCCTGATCTGGCGCTGCACGGGAAAGCCCATGGGCGACATGATGCGTGGGGAGGGCGGCAACCGGCGCTCGCGACGACGTTCGCGGCGCGGTTCTCTTTCTCGATTGCGGGAGCCATGACGCACTGGATAATCCTCGTACAGGCCATTGTCTTCGCACATGGACAGCTCATCAAAGCTCTCCTCCACATAGTCTGCGTAGCGCGGCGAACGAGCGCGCCGCTGTCGTTGCGGCGGGTCCGGATCGTAGTCTGGCGGCTCAAGATGATTGCCATATCGAGAGGATTGACGGCCCAGACTGCCAGCACGTCGTCCATTGGGTCGTAGCTGTTGTTGCTGATGATGGTGGTGGTGGTGGTGGTGCGAAGGTGTTGGCTGCGGCGAACGCTCGCGCTCCAGTTCCCTTTGGCGTTGGCGCTGACGATGCGCCGACCTGGGCATCGATTGGCTGCGCGGAGCATTGCGAGATTGCTGCCTGCTACTGACCAAGTCGTCGTCCTCCAGCGCATAACGATTGTGTATGATGGGCGTCTTGCGAACCACATCCTCGTCCACGTCTTCGTAGTGTGAGGAGGCGTGGCTGTGCCGCGGATCCACACTCTTCGCCCGCCCACGACCTGGAACCGAATGCAGGCGGTCCAGCTCTCGCGAGGCGCGCGTCTCCTGCTGCTGGGGTGAGCGAACCGAGCGCACACTCGCTGCTCGCTTGGCCGGTGGCTGCATGTCGCTGAAGTCATCGATGGAGCCATGTATGTGGTTTCTTGAGTGGCCCAGGTAACGCTCGCGCTCCACTGTGTGCCGATCCCGCATTCTGTCCCTCTGTCGCTGCCGGCTGCTGTAACGATTGGCTCGATTCAGCGTCTGTGGCTCGTACTCATCCCCGTAGATGGTGTGACGCTTGCGAGGCTCATGCTGCAGCGGCACGTGGTATAACTGTTGGCGACGTGGTCGTCCTCCACTGCCCCGATAGCCGCCCCCGCCGCCAAAGTCGCGATCTCGATCATCGTAGTTCCTGCCAATCGTACGTAGCTCTGGGTCTGAGTAGGCGTGACCCAAAGAGGGACCCAGTCCAGAATCATTGTTGGAGCGCTGCGTCATCTTCATGGAACGCCTGAACGTCGGCGGCGGCTGCGACCGCGACGTAACGCGCTGCGAGCGCATACGAATCGATCTTTGCCTCGAGCGACGGTTCCTGGAACGCCTGGCCGAACGGGTGCACACATAGCAGCAGATGCGCCAATAGAGAAACCTGCATGACGGACAGAAAGAGGTGAACAATTGTCACGCGATCTACAGCAGTGGAAGCTCGTTGAACTCACCGAAACGATGTGGCCATCACATCTCCAATGTTTGACAGACATAGCAGCATCAATGGGATGCCCACGATGGCATAGAAAATCGTTGTCACCTTGCCCCAGTCTGTGCGCGGTGATATGTGGCCATAGCCTGTCCAGAATCGGAGTCGGGGTTGCAGCCAATCATGTTACATGTGAATGAACAAGACCAAAACAAAACACATTTAATGCGACAATCTAATGTGAATTATGCTTGATTTAATCAGGGGTGAGGTATTGATTAAAGTGGAGGGAGGGGCAGGCAGGGGGAGAATATGCTTAACTTCTTTGTGGCCATTTCGTAAACCTTGCCTTCAAAACATATAAACAAAATTTAGTTGTGCCTTGAACTCTAGATATTATTATCTATTCGCTTGCGAATTGGCAAATTGTAAAATTTCTGGGCATGCTAATGGGCACAACGTGCCTAATCGACCTGCCTTTAGGAAGCTAATCTATTACCGTCTCCCCCACGCAAGTACGAAATGGGCTTTTCAAGTTTTGCCGCTTGCTCTGACGGCGCTGCGGAAGTGTTTGCATTCGCATAGACGCCACGGCTGATGGCCAGTGGGTGCGGCGTTGGCTTAGGCCAAACAGACGTCGCGAAGTGTCGGTCATTAAACCCATGGAAGCCAAAGCAAAGTTATTTAATGACAGATCCATATTGGGTATACTGCCTGAAAGAGTTCCCACCATCAATCTCAAATCTAAAACTCATCTTCGGTCAATCGCGCTTGACCTTGCGTTTGTTTTGAATGGGTTTTGTGAAAAATGATTCTAACTTTTGATTTCGTTGGATATTTCCTGCCTCACCCCCTTCCATGCAATCAAATCCGATGCTGAAACTATTTTAGAGGTCATTCACGTGGACGTTCAGTGGGCCAATCAACCTGTGTGCAGCAAAGTGTAGCCGAAAAAAAAAAGAATAACCCAAAAATAAAACGAAGCCATGTGCTGCACGATCTGAATGATAAGGCAATTGCCGCTGCACCAAATCCGGGCTTGATCAATAAATGAACTCTAATTATACTCCACAAATTCTGTCATTAAAATGAGCTGTAAAATTTTGTAAACTCATTTGTGAACTCAATTTAATTTCCAGGAAAATGTTTTGTAATCATCCAAAGGTACCCTTGAGCATGGAGTCTAACGATCGTTCACAAAGCGATTTCAATATTTATGCGATTTCTACGTGATCATTGTGGACATGTCTCAATCGATTGCAGCAGTTCCTGGGCGGACCACTGACCACACAGAACACAGAGTGGAGATCACTGATCGGCGATCACTTATAGGTCTTTTATTTGCGGTTTGGCAGTCTCTTGGGCATGGATGAATCAATGCTAAATACGTGGGCTGCGTGCTCGCCGATCAAAGCCGATCGCTGATCGCTGATCGCTGTTAAATACGGCGTGTCTTGTCTGCCTCTGCTCGCGATCTGGTGCTCTGTCTCCTCTGTCTGCTCTGTCTGGCTTGTTTGCGTTGATTCATTAGCTGTTTGCAGTGCGGCACAGTGGGCCTGATCGCATGCTGATCGCTGGCCAATGGCAATTGCAGTGGCTGGTCCCACTGTGACCGTCCATGTGCCGTCCTCGCCCAGCCACACTCGAGTGACTTTAGTGCGTCGTCGTTATGCTTGTCGTTGCTGTCGCTGGCCCATTGTTATATAAGTAGCGTGTGCCGCTCGCACTGCCGAATTATTCTGTTCGCAGCGTTATACGAGAAATACGGGTCAGTGTGTGAACCAAGCAGAGTCATAATAAAATAATCCGAGCTCCTATTGAATCGCGGTTAACTGCAAAAGCATGCGAAAACATTGCCTCATCGTGCTGCTGGCTGCCCTCATCGGCCAGCTGGCCATTGCGTCTGCAAGATCGTCGGACGATCATTGGGTGTGGCGCACCTACAGCAGAAGGGAGCGCGCCTTCCACGACAAGGACATCGATCGCAGTGGCTCTCTACGAAAGCCCAACCAAAATCAGCTGAGACGCGAGCCGACAACACGGCGCCCGCTGCCCGGCGAGCCGGAGAACGATGAGATCGAGGACTATGTGGATGTGGAGCCCACAGTGACAACGTCGCCCAATGTGGGCACGCGCCAATATAATCCCTATCCCAGTGGCAATCCCTATGGCGGATTTGGCGGCCAGCCAGCGAGTGGAGGCCAGTTTGCGGGCCTTGGCGGCTTTGGAGGTGACAATCCAGGTGTGCTGGTCGGCCCGGGAGGACCTACGGGCATTATAGGCAGACCACCTGTAAATCCCAATGTCTACCAGCCAGGCTTCGGCGGTGCACAGAATGGATTAGGAGCAGGCAACTATCCTGGTGGTTTCGGAAATGCGGGCTATCCAGGACTGGGTGCTGGACTAGGAGGCTATCCAGGACTGGCCGCTGGAGGAGCAGCTTATCCAGGATTGGCCGCTGGAGGGGCGGCTTATCCAGGACTGGCTGCTGGAGGAGCAGCTTATCCAGGACTGGGCGTTGGTGGAGCGGCGTATCCTGGTTTGAACTCAGCCTTTCCAGGCCAGCCCGGTGGACAGCTTGGCGGCGTCGGTGGCGCTGGCAATCAATATCCGTTTGGCTCATATCCAGGCTCCAACTACAACAACAATCAGTTTGGAGCACAAGGTGGACAATATCCCGGACTGGGGCAATATCCATCCAATCAGTACGCCGGACCGCAATACACTGAGGGCTACGGCTTGGCCAACTTCGGCCCGCCAGGTCTGCCACCCACCGGATTTGGTGGCAACTACGCGGGTTTCGGCTATGACGAGAAGTCGCCCGCCGTGGCTGAGGGCAAGAGTGCCAAAAGTGTGTCCATCAAGCCAGCGGCAGTAAATGATAAGTTAAATAAGAAGATCTAGAGCCAGATAGATCACGATCTAGTAGCAATGCTCCATCTCATAGAGTTTAGTGCTTAGGATTAGTTTTAGGTTTAATGCGAATAAAATTCTGTGGAACACTCACCAATCGTGGTTATGACTATGATGGAGTAGAAAAGTGAGCCGGCGAAGGTCCATTGCGATTTGAGCAGATCCTCGTCGCCATCCCAGCCGTCTGTCTTGATGGCCGTCATGATCTGCTTCTCAAAGTTGGCCAGGTGCTTGCTCACATTCGCCATCCAATCGCTCTCCCGCAGCACGACCGCATCGTCGGAGAGCAGCCAAATGCGCTCGGTGAGATTGAAGCGCAGATTCCGTATGTCCCGCTTGACCTGCTCGGGCAGTGCTGTTGGGTAACTAAGTCTCTTGGGGAATTGGAATAGCCAAGGCAGTCTCTCACCTCAATTTCGTGCGGCCGTTCGAGGTGCTGAAACAAATAGGCGCCGCCCACGCAGTACGAGACGACGAGCAGCACGAGCAGCACATGGGAGACGATGCAGCTGAACACCTTCCACGAAACGCAGATGGCAGTCACACAGCGTCCACGCTCCGGCTTCACCGGCTCCAACATGTGCGGCGGCAGGGACTGGGCTCGCCTGCTCGACATGCTGATGCACCCAGAGGGCTATGCGTCTTCCCTTGGCCAATTTCGCGGTTCGCTGCGCACAAATTATGAAATTGTGAATCGGAATTTGAGAAAAGAGCACGCACTGACAAAGTCGGCTAATGAATGCGCTACACTCAATGCGAATATCCTAAATTTGCTGTGGGTATATAAATCAGATATCAGGGCAGGGCGCGGGTGAGGCAACAACTTACAATTACAGGTGGGCCAAGAATGGGAATGGGAATGGGAAATCCCAAATCTCACACATGTTCATTAAAATTTGTCTAAATATTTATATAGTCGACTCGCACCGACGGCCTCGCAAGGTCGGGTAAGTGGTTTGGGAGGGACGCAAACGTGCGGCCGTGTTTTATGGAAACTATTTTGGGCAACAACATCAATCTCATCAGCACTGCCAGCACAGACAGATGGATGGTTGGACAGGCGGACAGACGGACGGAGCCAACCAAGCAGGTCGGGCTGCTAAGAAATTTTTACTTTTCATAGTCTAAATACTAGCCAGACAGAACCATATGCACATCTATGTATACATACATATATATTTATACAGAACTTGATGAAGAAAGAGCCGTAGCTACATATGTGTATAAGATGTCTAAATAATTAGTTTCTTTGATTTCAATTGATTTCCTTAATGGGCAATTATCTGTTGAAATTTAATGAACTTGTTGCCTGTTGAGTGCTGAAGGCATCATTTACATTTATGTATGCCAAATTTTCTTGAACCGTACCGCACTATATATATTTCTCTTTGCACTCCAAGTACTTCCAACAGTCAATTCATTTTCTGTTTTGTGAGCAACGTTGCGTCTCGACACTGCGTAGCGATCCCGACGACTCTCCAAAGATTACTGAACTATTTCTCTGATCAGCAGCGATCGCCGATCGGCGAGTGGTTTATTTTAGTTGCTTGTAGTTTTTCTATTCTGAATATTTTGGAATACTTTTTGTTTACTTTTTGGCGTAGCGCGCAGTTCACTTGTTCTCCCGAGAACAAGAGCTGCGACCAGCAGCTGATCTCAGACAAAAGAAATTGAGTGCAGTTTCTCTTTCAATTTAATGGTAATAGGTAGTAATGTCTGCATAGAATTCTCTTAATATGTCATATCAGTGCTTGTTAAATTTGATAGAATGTTAAGAACTAATTATGGAAAATCGATTATATATGTATATAACTATATATAGATGGCAACTCTCTTTCAGGCAGGATTTAGTGGACGAATGGAGAGCATGTTGAGCAGACCTGATAGCTAGAGCAGAAATGAAAGTCTATCAATGGGCATTCCTCGAGTTAATCTGATTGATTAGATAACAAACAACGACAGAGGCGAAGGGGAGAGAATGGGATAAGAATCAAAGTTAAATCAATTTATTGGCTAATTTAGAGTTCATCAATCGATATCCAACATGCGAAATGAGCCATCCAGGCCGAAGGAACTCTGGCAGTCTATATTGGCGGAGTTATCGTCCCTCAGCTTCTCGTTGGCGCCAAATAGATGCGATTGCTCGAAGTATTCCCCGTAGCTTAGCATTTTGGACTCCATTTGCCCAATGATGTCCTGCATAGTGCCTCTGCTGCCTCCGTACTCCTGGGGCAAATAGTCGCGTTTAACGCACTCAAAAATTGCCTCCGGATCGGAGCTGACAGAAACCTACAAAGAATTTTTGTAAAGTCAATGAATATTTTATCTCATGTATATAACTCACCCGATTCTTAATCTTCGCAGGAAAGAAGGCACGCAGCGAATTGAAGCCGCTTTCAAACGACGCTGGCACATTAATGAAGTGAATCCCCTTCTGCCGCGTAGGCATGGCTTCATCCGCAAAGGCTGAGAACTTGCTGAGCAACTGCGGCTGCAGTGCAAAGAGGTGGGCAGCAGTAACTCCTGCCATATCCATGATCTCGATATAGCCGCTGACATTCGCATTGTCGTCTTCCAGCATCATGATCTCACCAAACATAGAGCCCACCCGAATGATGTCCTGGAACTTGAACTTCTGCGTGTCGTAAGACCCGGCTCGAATAATTGTAACAGCCGGACCGGTGTCGCCCACATCCAAGGGTATCCTTAGAATAACACTTTAAAGAGAAAACTTTATTTGGACGATCTATTTTAGAGACTTTTCTCTGTCTACCCCATCCGAATGATTTCCAGCACCTGAGCATCGTCGGCTAAACGATGCTCGTTGAACACCTCAGGTATTCTAGCCTGCAGCGTGTAATACCGATCAATCTTGTGCTTGGCCTTCTCCAAGCTGAACTTGCTACCACGCAGAAAGCTCAGCAGGAACTGATCCGTGAGGCAGCAGCAGAGATGCGGCTGCTTCAGCAGCCATTCCCGTAGAGCAGCAATATCCGAGGGGACACGATCCGGCACCTCGTTCAATTCATCGATAGCTTTACGTTGAAGTTCCGCTGGCAACGGACGCACTCCGGCGGATTCCTTTATAATGCTCATGGTAATCAGATGCATACTGACAAATCGATCAAACGCAAGTTGGTCACAATGCAATTTTAGCAGGTGAAACTCTATTAGTCTAATACGATAAGAAACAAAGGCAAATATTCGAGCTAATCTGTCTATAGATTAGTGTGCCCCTAGAAACATGTTGTTGTTAAGAATCTTATCTCAGTCTTGCCAGCTGTTGAGCTCCAAAATAAGTAGGATTGTGGATAAAAGTAGGTTAGAGTGTAGGAAAACATTCTGGAGTAGCGATCTACATGTAAAATGGAATAAGACATACTAAATGTAGCAAATATATATACAATTATTATTATTTTAAGTATGTCCACAAAGGTTTCCCTCTAAGAATTTCTTCTAAGTATTTCCTCCAAGAATTTCTTTTTTTACATTAAAGAATTTTGTCTATGTAATTTCTCTGTGAGAACAAAGCCGAGCTATATAATTTCTCCAATAATTTCCTTTCAGTATTTCCTCTAAGTCTTCTCTTCCCCTCACTTCACCTTCACTTTACAGCTTTACACTACTTTGACTCCCAACAGGCATCAACGACTGCAGAAATGCTGCAGCTGCTGCCCTATATATAGGGCAGCTTCCACTCACACTCTAGGTCGCGCTCAAATGTTGTGTCAGGTAGCAGTCGAACTTTAAGTGACCAGTGAGAGCACTCTCTGCAGCTGCAAGCATTCTAGTTTCGTCTCACTCAAACAAATACACCAAGTGAATACTGCTGCATACACATAGGCAACGTAAATGATCTTCTCCGTTCATTGCTCTTCAATGCATACAGAGAGACAGCCAGGGCTAGATCTAGCTTGAAAAAGGTCTAAGCTGGCACTAGATAATTTATCCAAATCGATATTGAATTAATTAACACTTTAATTTAATTTATAATAATATTATACAGGTGCAATTTAACTTCATTATTATCATTCGTGTATTTACTAAAGTTTAGCCCGTTGGAACTGCATAAGGGTTAACAATGCGCAGCTATTTTGAATGCTAACTAACAGGAGCACTAAAATGCGCCAACTGCTGTTAATGATGAACCAGCGCAAAAAGCAGAAAAATTCACAGATTTTTTAATATTGATTAATATATTTGGTTTAAAAATGGTACGAAATTACATTTATAAAAATTAATTAATAAATATAATATTTATCATACGTTTATAAAATATGTAACTCATTTATATTGGGTTTACAGATACATAAATATCGACCATCTCTAGCACTTGGCAATAACAGTGTGCGCTAACAGCAACAGTCAACTGTTAGCTAACAGCACCCCACAGTAAGTTAACAGCGCCTTTCAGAAGACGCACTCATAAATACAAATAGAAATAGATAAAATAATCAAAATTGAAAAGCGCTAATTTAGTAAAGTTAATAGCGCGCGTTTAAAGTACGTTTACAATATCAAAATTAATTTAGGCACATACACTTTTTACACGAAAACACGTGCGATTTAAATGCGCTTTCAAGTCAGCAATTTCGGGACGTAAACTGCATTGCAATTCACTACAGCAGCCGCTTTGCTAAATTAATACTAAATCAACGTAAGTTGCCAAAATACAGAAGTAAAAGTGTGCGTTGGGTCATAAGCTAATGATAGTTGCAGTCAGCAAAGGGCGTCGCAATGCCACATGCTACGGCAAAGGCTACGGCCGTCGCAACGGTAGCAAGCAGTCCGTGTGGGTGGCATATGCCCAGCGGGTGGTTGGGTGGGTCACATGCGACCCCCCATGCGTCAAGGGCAACCACGGCGCGCCGCTGCAAGGTGTCGTAAGTGCCGCGAATTGTCATTCAACAATTCAGCAAGTTTTAAGACCTTAATGCCGTGAATCTTGTTTTCGCAAGCACTATGAGCCGGGCCGTGATTCATCCGCGTCGTAATTCGCCAGATTGACGTAATGTGCATATGCAAATGTGTTAAAACTTTCAATTTGTGTGCTGTCTATTGCAGCCAACCCGTTTCTGAGATCCACCTACCGGAGTAAGAATGCAAAACAATCCCAGTCCACAGTTACCATGCAAGGGCATTTTAAAGACTTCGCGCAGCTTTGACAAGTCGGGCGCCAGGTGAGCGCAAGCAACTCTGACCTTTTAGATTAGCCGGATGGGCTAAACATAATTCGTTTCATTTTTCGTAATGCTCGCAGTTTTCGCAAAAGTGCCAAGTTCGATGAGCTAAATGTGCTGCAAACATTTCATCCAGTCGACAAGGATTATGGACACATGAAAATCGATGAGCCAAAAACACCTTACAACTACACGGAGCCATTTAATGAGAACAAAGACGAGCTGGACACCGAGCTGCTGGTCGAGAAGTATATCAAATATCCATACCCCTGATAGGCGTTACCTGACTCTGTTTATTTATATCTCGTTTCAGACTACGTATTGCTGCCAGCTCACAACAGACTTCCCAAAGCATTGACGATGAAGGGTCTTCCGGCGATGATCAGCCCATTAGCGAAGAGGAGCGACGTAATATGAAATACTATACATATATATATGTATAAACAATGCCCACATATTTCTCTAAAATATTTGTGTCATATTACAGAACGGCGTCGTGAATTCGAGAGGCGTCGCAAAGCGCATTATCGCGAATTCGAGGCAGTTAAATTGGCTCGCAAATTGATTCAGGAGGAGGACGATGATGATGATGACGATAATGATGTAGCGTCTGGCTCCAACGAGGCCTCCAGTTCCACCAGCTATGCGAGCTGCTCAAACCAAAAGCCAAGTCTAAAAGCAACCACATCCGCGTCCACCAATGCCAGCAATATCAGTACCAACACCATGGAGCTGGAGACATCCCACAATTAATAGCAATACGTTAAAAACAATATCAAACAGGGTTCTAACTGGCGTTAATTGTTGATGTTATTGTTGTCCACGTTGGCAGCTCATCCGAAACTTAATTTATTGCAACGTGATGAATGAATTGAATTTACATTTACATTTACCCAGCGGGTCGGGTAACGTTAGTATGTTTCAAATCGCAGCAGGCGCTAAATTGTGCTTTCCATCAATGAAATTATATTGCAAATGAAATAGAAATTTAATGAAATTACGCTGCTGGATATTTTACAACTAAAGTGCACATTATAAACTAATAAACGAGTAAATATATATCTATATAAATTGGTAGAGTTATATATAGCCGAATGTTTCTTTGATCTGATCTACTATTTGTTCTCAATCGATTAACTGAACTCAAATCTTAGTCCAAAACTCCAAGCAGAACGCATTCATATGCATTTAATTTTCAATAAGTGGAAATTTAATTTCTCATCACACACAAATACACACACAAACATATATATATATATATATACACACACACAAAAGTGCCACAAGAGAAAAGTAAATAATGATAAGAATGTAAGCCGAATGAGGAAAAGTGCATTGGAGTCTTGAAATTGAAATTGAATTGATTTGGCCTTACGTTTAGTTATTTATTAAAAACAAACAACAATATGTACTATTATTATAACTAACTATGATAGTTACGATTACGATTATTGTGTGAATATAATAGTTTTTAGCAATGCGATGCGAAAGTTTCAATAAAGAGCAATGTGAAATCCTTTGTAAAAATCACAAATCATGACTTTTCGATGGCAATGCTCGACGAGGATATACCTTAACTCTGCTAACTTTACTTACGGAAGTTAACTAAATCGTGACCAAGAATTAGACAGCCAACCTCCCACATTCCTCAAATCCCTTTAAAGAAAACACATAATAAGAAACCAATTTCTTCTCTCGTTGCGAGTATTCAGAAACTTGCCATTTATTTATATTTTATTTCATTGTTTTCTTTTTTTCTTTTCTTTATATATATAGAGATTTGAATATACATCAAATTGTATATATAAGGTTAAGTCCATTTGATTGATTCGACATAATTGGTTTTGCTTTTTGTTTCTTTGTGGGTAAGTCTGAGTGTTTCTTTCATTATAGGTGGTCGTCCGAGCGGCAAACCAGGTCGCGCACAAAGTTCTAGAACTCCCCGCACAAGTGGAGCAGGCAAAGGCATCCTCATTTGTTCACCTGCCGGCCGAGAGCGAACTGCTATGCGGACCTGTCCGAGTCGCCCGGCGACATAATTAGTTACATAATCCATTTTTCTTAGAGTATGTATGTATATATATCTGGTAAACTCACTGAACCATCGAACTTAACGGACTATCGACATTTTTTTATATATGCTCGTTAACAATAAATTCGTAATATATATGTATATATAGAACAAAATAATATTCACAAAAAATCATGCAAACTCAAACTATTTTAACAATAAAACTCAATGCGAAGCAGCGCCCAGAGTCAAGCCCAACGCAAACCTAAGCTGAAGACTCTATAAATAGGGCTCTATCGATTCAATTTACAATTTTAGCCAGAAGTATAGAGTCTTAGGCCAAAGGTCTCTTCGACCTGTTCTAGGCGTGACTGCTCGCACGGTCTATAGAGTATATAAATAGATAAATTTATAAATATGTTAGTTCGTTTGTTTTTAACATTTATAATTATAACAAGGTTTCATTTTCCGTATCATATCCGTTTCATTTGCTAGGTCTCAACTTAAGTGGTAAATAATTGGCAACATAAAGGTTTGTATCTATGCTCCAATATACTATATCTATATGCGGTCTGCATATAGCGCCCATATATCGATTTACGTCTGCTCAATGTTGACGATATATGAGCTCCTACGTGTTTATAGAAGTAATGGGCGTACTTCGTACCCTGATATTCGTTTCGTTTTGGCATATTTATAAACATATTGATAAATAGATAGATTGATAGATAGATAGATAGATAGATACATACGTATATAACGTTGACTTTGGGTTAGTTAAGTTTTAAAATTAGTATAACAAAATACATAGAGTTTTTTGCTTTGATTCGTTAGTCGTCGTTTTAGTAACATATACATGATCGTTTTTAGTATTATATGATGTGGGTTCCATTGATAAAAATTTTCTTTTTCTATTTGCTTGATGAGCTCTACGTGATCGCCTTCTTAGACTCCGAACATGTGCTGAGTGCCGGGTGGCACCTTATAGCTGGGATAAGAGTGGTTCAGCTGATGCTTGGCAAAGAAGGGTGTGTAGTCCTATTTGGCAAGAGAAGAGAGGCAAGCATGTGGTGACAATAATTATATATAATTATCATACAAATTTAATCAGAGCTTCCATCTTTAGCATTCTCCACTTACACGATTGACTCTACGGGGACGGCAAACGGGGCCCAGCGCCAACAGGCGACGTTCCTCGTTTTCGCGTACAGCAGCTTCCTTGTACTCCTGTGGTGGCCATTTCAAATCTCCGCGCAATTTGCTGCCTCCTGCAATGAGAGAGATAATGAGATTAGTTCACTTGGCGCTCCTTCTCCTCCTCCTGCTGCTGCTGCTGCTGCTGCTAGTGCTCACCTCGATAGCTGACGGCGGCAGGCTGCGAAGTGTAGACTGGCGCTGGCTTCTGGGAGACGGGCGCCTCCTTGCGCAGCGTTATGATGCCAGGACTGGCGCCACGATAACCATGCTGATCAGTCTGATCCAGCGAGTAGGGCAACTGCTGTTGCTGCTGTTGTTGTTGCTGCTGCTGCTGCTGCTGTGGCTGCGAATAAGAATTGTATTGTGGTTGAGCATAGTTAGCACCACCATTTTGCTGTGGATAGTTTTGTTGTTGTTGGTAAGGCGACGTCTGATAAGGAGCCTGATATTGTTGCTGCTGCGGCTGCTGGTTCTGCTGCTGCTGCTGCTGTTGCCACTGCTGTTGCGGTTGCTGCTGCTGCTGCTGATAGTTGTTGTAGGACGGTGCACCATATTGTTGCTGTGGTGGTTGCTGCTGTGGTTGTATTCAGTGGTGGTGCATGCGAGTCATGGAGTTTCAGGTGCCAATCGAGACAGAGGTTATGGATGTTGTTGGTGGTTTGGGTGCAAGTGCAACAGTTAAACATTTACACAAACAAACAGAGTAAACAGACACCGGAGTAAAGAGAGATAAGAGAGACAATTAGGACAGGAGTGTTAAAGGTGTGTCAAGTAAATTAGCTAATGGCTAGGCGTGGTCGAGAAGTTCGTAATTAAGTAAATCGTTTAGCATTAGAAGCGTGTCGCAGTTTACAGCTGAAATTTGCATAGAAAAAGCAGAGCAGAGAATAGAGAAAGAGTGAGAGAGAGACATGACAGCTACAAGGAACGCATAGGTAGATATGTATGGTGTATGTACAGAGAGCGATATTCAGGAATAAATAGGAACAAATACCCTACAAAGCAGTATTAGAGCTTAAGCAGGCGGCAAGCTACAAGAACTGAGACAGAAATTTGATTTGAATAAGACTGAATGACTCAGGCCTTACTGCAACCAACTTTCTTGTAAAGTTCGGGAGTCAGTTCAGGTATTTTGCCGGCACGCATAAACGCGTTCATTAAGCAGTTAGTAGCATAGCAAAGGGATTTTCAACTTTCTGTTCTGTGTGTGTGTGTGTTGTAGATAGACAGCAGCAGCAAAAGTTTCTTGCATCGGGAGCCAAAGCCAGGCTATAAATCCATTCAGCCAAACGGTACCTGCTGTTGATATTGTTGCTGCTGTTGTTGCTGGTAGCCGCCAGCAACGAAATCTCTGTGCGTCTTGGGCTTTGGTGGACCAATATGCTTCCAGCCACCACCAACGTTGTTTACGGCCTGAAGGGGCTGCTGTTGCTGCTGTTGGTAAGACGGTTGGTATTGTTGCTGCTGCTGTGGCTGCTGCTGCTGCTGCTGCGGGGGCAACTGTTGCTGTTGCTGTTGCTGTGGGTACGATGGGTACTGAGCTTCGACTGTTGGCTCCCGCGAGCGTTGTCTATTGAACTGGGCCTGTGTGTATTGGATGGGTTGTTGTGGATAGTTATAGGTATTAGCTGGGGCGGCAGGAGCAGCAACTGTTGCTGCTGCCGCATAATTAGTGGCTGGACCATAAACATTTTGAGCGGGTTGCTGGTAAGGTGGGTTTCGCTGTTGTTGTTGTGGTTGTGGCTTTGGTTGTGGGTGTTGCTGGGTTCGTGGTTGAACGTTGTTATAAATGGGACCCTGCAAGTGTGTAGTGAGTACTCTTTGTTAGCTGTGTGTGTGGGTGGGTTGCTGTAAGTGTGTGGGTGTGTGTGTGTGTGTGCTTATATATATACAGTAATGCCTCACCAGATACCCAATGACAATTGCAGACAGATTAACAATTATATTTACAATTTACACAGTATTTACACAGATTAGCTATATATATGTATACTAGAGTGAGATATATTTATATACAATCACGAGTCTTAGTGGGGCTGGCAGCTGTGCTGGCACAATTACCTGAGCTGGAGCAGCATTCGCGCTGGCTGCCTGGCTGGCAGCTGCCTGTGGGTAGTAGCCGCCGCTGCCTGGCGCCGGGCTCTGCGTCTGCGGCTGAGGCGTGAACTCTCGCACGATGCGCTCCTCGGAGGCTGGCGGCCAGGCGACGCGCTTGTAACCTGCGGGCGGAAAAAAGGGGGGGACACGGGTATTAGAGAGACCATGCTCACTGCTTTATATCAAATATGCAGTTGGGTGGGCGACGACTGTATGTGTGGGTCGCCAAAAAGAAAAGAAGAGATGAGAAAAACACATTCAACATTCAACAAAATGCGGCCAACACGCGCATTGACGTGGGCGTCGCTGGCCTTGGTGATGCACACACAAATAGAAGACAAAGAGAGTGTGAGAGAGGGGAAGAGATGCAGAGGTGTTTGGGCAAATATTAAAGATTCTCGATGGCTCAGTGCAGGACAAACAATTTGAAAATGATTTAAGCCAATTAAAAGTGTACAATATAAATAAATAAACGAAACATCTAGCAGGCAAGGCGAAGAGTGCCAGACTTTTCGAATTCAAATTGCAAATCATACGCCGTTGTCTGTTGTCATTGTGTCTAAATTTAGCTGACGATTCAAAAACAAAGAATTTGCAGCAGCGCGGCAAGAGCAGCAGCAGCAACAACAACAACTGTGACGATGATAGAATTGACACATACGTGGAGGCATGTGTGGGTGTTGTTTGTGCAACATGTTGCTGCTGTCGTTGAGAGGAACAATAACAACAACATGGGCTATTGACAGCTGCTGTTGCTGCAACATGTTGCTGGTTGGCATCGACTGTTGTTGCTGTCAGTGATTGATTGCAACAACAGCTGCAACAGCAATCATCATCAAGACATCATTGACACATGTACATTTGAGCAGGCGGTGTGTGTGGGCGGTGTTCGTGCAACATGTTGCTGCTGTGACGAATTGCTGCTGTGACTGCTAAATATAATATAGCTGCAATGACAACAGCAATGACACATATGCGGCAACATGTTGCTATTTCAAATGATTGGAATAACATTGCTGTTGCAGTTCAGGCAACATGTTGCTGTTGTCATGGATTGCTGCTGCTGTAAATAAGAGTGCAATCACAGCATCTGCAACAGTAGCAGTAATTAAAATGACCATGACAAAGTAAAGTAAAGATGTTGCTGTTGTCAATTACTGTGGCCGTTGTCGTTAATTGCAATTGCAGCAATATTAACTGCAGAAGCTGCAACAGCAATTCTGATGGATGTTGCTGCTGTAACCTGCAACGGAATGCAATTACAACAGCAGCAGCAACAGCAGCAGCAGCAGCAAGGGCTATGATGATAATCTAGTTATTGCTGTGGCTGTTGTTGTGTCTGATGGTGCAGCAGCAACATCTGCGACTCCCCCAGCAGCAACAATTGCAGAATATATCAATGAAAATGAAGTTCAATTATGAGTATGCAATATGTTTACCCTCCATATTCTTATAGTTCTGGTTAATCAGTCTCCACTGTGCGCCCATTCTGCAGCTGAGTCTCTGTTGCTATGAATTTGTGCTTAGGTGTTGCTTGCTTCTGAATTTACGATCGAGCGCCGCGCGTATAAATAAATTTCTTTTTAATATTTTCGCCGCTCTGCTTCTTCCTTGCTTTTCTTTTTTATGACTTTGTTGTTGCGTATAAAATAGCAGCGTGTAGGTGTAAGTGTGTATCTGTATCGGTGTGTGGGTGAATTCACACTCAAATTATGATTTAGCTGATACACACACACACACACGAAAACCGTTATGTAATAACTATTTAATTAATTGATACGTTTGATTAGTGAAGGTTGTTTGTTTTTTCTTTTCGATCTTCGATTTTCGGTTTTTGGTTGTTGGTTTTCGTTTTTTGTTTCTATTAAAAAATGTTTAGTCGGAACACCACAATAAATTTCGATTTAAATTTAAATTATATACAAATTAATTGGCAACAACAATTTTAGCTGGCGCGCGGTTCGTTGAATAATTTTCTATATTTGTTGGTCGATGTTCGTTATTGATCGTTTGGGAAAAGAGTTGAAAAATCAATTTGAATTGAATTTCTATTTCTATATCTATTTGCTAATTCGTTCGCGTTGGCCGCGCGATATCTGTGTGCCTTCGATGTATGCTACTAAGTGAGCAGCTCGCTAAATGCTCGGCAAATTATTCAACCGATCCGAAAGCTAATCCCCACAAATTCACCTACACAAAGAGACCAACAAATAGAGAGAGAGAGAGAGAATAAGAGGTAGAGAAAGTATGAGAATTTTCGCAAGAAATAAAAACTACTTCGATGCGGTTGCTGCAGACTGAGCTTCACTAAATACACGCAAATTAAATAGCTGTTAATGATGCTTGGGCCTGAAGACACCCGCCCCACCCGCTCCTGTCGCTCTTCTCGCTTCCTCGCTGCCTCCTGCTCGCACTTGATTCTGCTCTTCATTCTGCATTGTTTACACCTTCGATTTTTGATTTGTGCCGCACCTTGAATATTTTGCAAGGCTACACACACATACACACACACACACACAGATATTTTGCATACATTGTTTGAAATATAATTATATAAATCGCTTAGCAATACTTGGGGCCATTATAGCATATAGATCGTAGATCGTAGATCATACCGCCAGCAGGGAACTTGGCAGTACGTTTAATAAATGTTCGGTCCAAATGAAGTGGGCGGTCCACAAGTCGCCAAATCCATGGCGTAGCGTATATATACATATGTATATATAGATATATATTGTCTGTGCTGTCTGTGAGTCAAGTGCTGGGCCCTCTGACTAGTTTGGTTTGTCTAAAATTAAATGGCTAACAATACGCGAAACAAATCTGTTTTTAAACGTATTCGCACAGGTGTACGACAAATGTTGGCTCATTAAAATTATTAGCGAACATGTAAGACTAGCCGAGCTGCAGCATATTGAATATGCATTAACAAATCGTTGTCTTTGCGCTTGTTAAACACGCTTAAGCACATGATTTATGTGCGCTAGGGTCTGCCAAGGATCGCAGATAAGTGTAAATCTAAAGGGGGGCACTCGAGTGGCAAATTTACCCATTCGACTGTTAGATAATATACGTGTGTTTGTCAGTTTTTGTTTCATTTCAATACCCATTGACGCGCTGCGGAACCTTGTTCTGCTTTTGGGCGAGTCTGTTCCTTGAAACCACCTGGCTAAATGCTTGAAATGTGTCATTATTTCACGAAATCTCTTTCGATCTTCTGTCTGCTGTCAATTTTGAGCTGTCCTATAAATAACTGTGCATAATTAGTAATCTCTGCTGCAATTGGGTAGATACGACCAAGAATTTCAGGCACGGCCATTGTAGTATGCTTTGATGTGCCACGGTCTGCTGATGTCTTAGCACTAGCTGAGTGGTATATCAAAGCGAGGAGACAATGATTTGTATACCCTGTAGGTCGAGGGAGTGGCATGAGTATGGGCATGCTAAAGCAAAGGTTGATAGACAGATGACTTTCGACTTGTTAATGTAAGGCATCGTTAAATGTTGATTCCTATATACATATATGTAGTTGAATATTACAAGAGAAAGTTTAGGCTAAGTATTATAGGAAAGAAATAATCAGATATGTACAAAAAGGTAAACAGTTATACGTATTACAGGGTATCTTTCTGCATAGCAGGCACTGATAATGACACACTTGACATTAGCACTTTAACATATTTGTATTTTAAAGGGTATTTACACTTTCCTTATATATGTTCTTACAGGGAGCTTCACTGTTAAACTGCAGTACAGTTTGACATTCACTTATTTCTCTGACATAAAGATGTTAACAAAGACATATTTCTATAAAACAGGGTATCTTTAGTAGATCAACGATCAGAGCTAAGATACATTCATCACATATATATTCATTCGCAAACTGTCATACAGTTTGACATTCACTGCTTGCAACACTTTGACGGGAACTGAACACAGAAACCGGAGATCACAGATGCAACATGCCACACTCAATGACTCAGTGATTCAATGACAGCACAAGGATTCGCAACGCACCTTCAATGCCCATATAGGGGCGTGGCGAGACATTGTCAAAGGATCGATTGACGCTGCGCTCGCGCGGCAGCTCCTCGCTGCTGCCGGCCAGGGACTTGAAGCCTGTGAGCTGTGCATCCCGCTGCGCATCCGCGCCCAGGCCGTGCTGTAAGAGGAACTCAAAGGGCGGCGGCTGCGAGTTGCAGCGGGGCGTGGCCGGCGGAGTGGCCGCCAGCATGGAGGAGGAGGCGGACATGCTCATCTGCAGTGGCTCCGTGGCCGTGTGCACGAGCAGTCCAATGTTGTGACCCTCCAGCTGTGGCACATGCGTGAACTTCGCCTCCAGTGGGGCGGGTGAGGGCGTTGAGGATCGGAGCTGCACTGCATTCAGGCCAAAGGGCGAGCTGCAGCGCTGTGCAGTCTCAATTAGTGGAGCAGGATACTTGCGCAAGGGCAATGGACTGGGCGAACGACTCAGCTGCCACTCCTTGGGCTCGGCGAGAGCAACAGTTGCTGGCGTTGCTGTTGGTGTTACTTCTTCTTCTTCTTGTTCGGCTGCAACTGGCGTGGTTACAATCTCCACCTCACTGCGTTGCCGTTGCAACGGCTCTCTCGACTGCTGCTGCTCCTGCTGCTGCCCCTGCTCCTGCTGCTGCTGCTGTGTATCTTCCCAGGAGATTTGCCGCGAGACGTAGGGACTGCGTATCTCATAGGTGGACTTGTAGTTGGCCAGCGACTCGTTCTGCAGATTGTCGAGGCGCCACTGGTCCGCCTTGTTGTGCTTGCCCCAGCCGTGGGGCGAATCGCGACACTCGCCACACACCGCGCACCAGTTGCCCTGCTGCTCCTCCTCGCTGGGCTCATGTGGACAACTGGGCGTGGCAGTGTGTTTGGCCTCCACTTGATCACTCGACTGTTGCTGCTGCTGCTCCTGCTCCATCTTTAGCTTCTCCTGCTGTTCCATCTTTAACAACTCCTGCTGCTCCATCTTTAGCTTTTCCTTCTGCTGCTCCCTCAATAATTCAACCTGCTCCTTCAACTGCTTCTCCTGCTTCTGTAGCAGCTCCCTTAACTTTTCCCTTTGCTGCTCCTTGCGCATTTCCTTTAATATTTTCTCCTGCTGCAGCGCCTCCTCCTCCGCCTGCCTTATTGATTTTACTTCACTCTTAGTGTCTGCTTTCTTTGATTCCTGCTGCTCCTGACATTTCACTGCACTCCGCTCGCTGCCCGCCAGCTGCTCTTCTGGCTGTGTGGCATTTCTCTTATCGAGCTGCTGCTCCTGCCGATTCGCTGTGGCTGCTGACAGCTGTTCATAGTTGGCAATTACATCGGACACATGTCTGTAGTCTAGGTTAAATGCAGAGTTCTGCTCCAGTGCCCGCTGCTCTGCCTCCGCCTCTGTCTCCGCCTCCGTCTCCTCCTCGATGACTACGTGCTGTGCCTTGTCAGCTTTTGGCGTCGTCTTATGCTCCACGTGCCCGTCGCTATCCAGTGCAATGGCAATGCGATGCAGATCCTCCAGAGCACGCTCCACTATCGGCACGTTCTCAGCGGGCACAGCTGGCTCCAGCTGAAGCACTGGGCTGTCCTGCTGCTCCTTGGGCTGCAGCTGTATGCCAGCTGCGCGGCAGTAAATTTGCCTTAATATGGCCTGCAAAGGACTCTCCACAGCCAAGATGGGAGATTGCCTCGACGCGAACAAGTCCCACAGCTCATTGTGGTTGCTGTTGCTCTGGCTGCTGCTGAGTGGCTTTGGTGGTGCTGCTGATGGCTCTGCTGGGGGCTCTGCTGTAAGCTTAACCTGGGCTGTGCGCTGCAGCGCTGTCTTGGCGTTCTCCATGTAAGCATCGATCTGACGCAGATGCTCCGCTATGGACTGTTGGATGTGGGCATACTTCGCCTCGAGCTGTGCGATCTCCACATGCGCCTCGTGCTGCTTGACCTGGCTGGCGGCCAGTGACGGATCTACTTGCTCATAGATGCCACCCTGGCGACGCGCCTGCATATCCTTCGCCTCCTGCCGCGACCTGGCGCGCAGCTGCAACAGCGGAGCCGCTGGTGGCGGCGGCAGAGGAGGCGGCGTGGGTATGCTGCTCGCCCGACTTAGCTGCGCCCTGCATCTGCCGGAGCTGTCCTGGCGCTGTAGCTTGATGCCACTGGTGGCGCTGACATAGGTGGCTGGCGGTGCAGCAGCCTCGTCCGTCATTGCGTTGCGTGGATCCTGGGCACTCGCCTCCTGCTGGCCGGACCGAGGTGTCTCCGCGAGCACCGTGATCGGAATAATGCGCTCGCCCTGCACTCGGGAATCGGGCGTAGCTGTGGCTAGGGCCAGCGCCATCTGCTGCTGCTGCTTAAGTGCCAGGCTGTCAATTGACGTGGATCCCTGTCTTGGCAAACTCGCATTCTGTGTCTGGGTCATCAGCTTGGCTGCAGCGCTTGCGGCGGCAGCTGCTGCTGCCCTTTCGCTGGGCGTGGCGGGCAACGCCACCGATTCCAAATCGATGTCAGGCGCAGTTGCTGCTGCTGTTGCTGCTGCTGCGAGCATGACCTTGGGCTCCTCCTCGCTGTCGCCGTCGTTGCCGTGGTCTGTGTCGTAGCTGATCCTCAGTTCGGTGGCCAGCTTGATGCTGCGCCTCTGCACCTTGGGCGTGCCGCTGCCACTCCCATTGCGTGGCTTCGGGGGCGGCAGCTCCGTGGCAGCGCCCAAGGCCACGGCTCGCTTGCGAGCGCGTCCACGATCCAGGGAATAGGATTGGCGCTTCAGACGTGGCCGGTAGCTGGGCGTGCTCACCCTGGCTGTGGGCGTGGCGGGGCGCTGCTGCGTCAGCTGTTCGTAGTACTCGCATTTGGGCGCAACCAGGCCAAGGTCCGTATCCGCCGCCTTCGTCTCGGGCGCGGAGAAGCCCCTGGCCTGTGGTGTGACTGGAGAATAGCTGGTTGGCTCCTCCCTAGTCCTGCTGCTGCTGGCATCTGCTCTGCTCTGCCTCGGTCTCTGCTGCTGTTGCTGCTGCTGCTGCTTTGGCTCGAGCTGTCGGCGCTGCTGGCGCAGCTCTCTGGCTGTTGGCTCCACAATTCTCGTGGGGCTGTTGAACTTCTCGCGGAGCACATCGATGCTGTGCGTGGGCGTGATGGAGGGCGTCACTGAGGGGCTGTGGAGCGTCTCCTGCTCCACGGGTGGCCAGCTGTGATCGCGCTTGGGCAGCTGTCGCCGTGTGGACAGACGATTAATGCGCAGCACCGTCTCTCGATCGATGACCACATCGTGCTGGTGGCTCAGATACTCGGACTTGATCTGGTCCAGCAGCTGCTGATGCAGCGCATGATGCGGCGGCAGCACCTCCTGAATGCCACCGCGCTGCCTACTTCGACTTTGCCGTGGGCGAGCATAAAAGTCGCCTATGAAGCAATTTCGGCTTTAACTCAAATCAAATTTAATAAACACATAACGGAACACTTGACATTGTAGAGACGTAGTGGGTGGTCGTGGCAGTTTTTGTTGAATGTTACTCAAGGTCTTTCATTGTTCTTTGTAGAGACAAACACACATACAGACTCACATATACATACATATACACTCATATACAAACATACACATTTATAGCACCTACCGCATTTGATTTGTTGGTCTTCCTCCTCAACAGCGCGTAGAACAGCGGAGTTGGCCAGGTTTAGGGGCTTTGTGATTTGTTCATCGATTTCGATCCTAAAAATTAAAATATTTAATGAATATTGAGCAAAATGATAATTTAAGCTATAAATAAGAATTTCTAGTTAAAATACCAATTAAATTCCTAATAGGTTATCCATTATTTCCTAAAATTCATCTACACAAAAATGTAAACTAATCTTATACAAAATATTTTCTTATAAGCACAAATTCTTCATGTACACAAAATTCCAATTCGACTAAACGAGTTCTTTGCTTATATGCAAACAGCTTTGTTTGATAAGCTTGAGAGATAAGCTAAATAATTCTATAAAATAAGTTAACAAGCAAAATAAACAGCCGCCAGCTGGTACTTAGCGCCCATACTTGATGGCTATAAGTAGCTCTCAAAATATATATTTAATTATATATACACAAAATTCCTATATGTAAAATATTTATGTCAATTTCTATAATTAGAAATATTGCTGTCATAACAGTTGAGGTGTGACTGTTTACAGTTTGAGTATCACACACGCACTGCTTGCTGGTTCAGTGTTTGCACTGCTTTGCAAGTTGTGTACACAAATAACACATTTTCCCGCGCTGTGAACCGCTTAAGTCTACAATTAGTCGAATCACTTCAACAAGACCGTGTGGCCTAATGGATAAGGCGTCGGACTTCGGATCCGAAGATTGCAGGTTCGAGTCCTGTCACGGTCGAAGACAATTAACTTTTTTACATTTTTTTTGCAATTGAATTTTTTATTTTTATGATGCGAAATTTGGATTATGTCATTATTAAGTGGAACTATTTCTATTTATATATATTTTGCTTGAAGTGGAACACATAAACAACTACTAAGCAGACGTCTGGCTTGCCCACCTATTCGGGGCCAGCAGCCCACATAAATCCTTTGTGGCCAATAAAAATAATCGAGATTGACAGGCGCGCGCCAACCGCCATGGATATAAAAGCCTTTGCCACTGCGAGCAACTTCACCACATCTCGTGCAGCATCTAAACAGGCACAACAATTTACACATTCGATCAGGCATTGCAAAATGGCGAATGGCAAACAAACGCTGTTGCTGCTGCTGCTGCTACTGGCGGTGCTTTACAGCGTGGAGTCGTTGTCCAGCATTCAGGTGTGCGGCTCTCAGCTAAGCGAGACCATCTATGCCGTCTGCAAAGGAAAGTTTATGCCCATTCACCAGTACAAACGCGGCGCCTGTGAGTATATGTTGCAGCAATGTGTGGAAGCAACAGTTGCTGCTGCTGCTGCTGCTGCTGTTGCCACTGCTGATTGGCTTTGATTGGAACACAGCCGTGCAGGCAATTTGCATTAACGCATCTCTGCATTGCAGTGGATCTCTTTGACTATGTCGAATCTCAAAAGGAGCACAACGTCGACGACGCCGACTTCGATTCGCTTGGGGAGGTGGCCCCAAGGGGACGCCACAGCACTCTGTTGGCCACCAGGCGGCTGTCGCGTGGCGTTGTCAACGAGTGTTGCCTGAAGCCCTGCACCACCAAGGTAATGGAAAAGTATTGCGCCTATTGAAAGCTTTAAGTTCAAATCTATGTCACATCATATTCAACTCATACCTTATGTAGTTTCATTAAAGCAAAGTTATAAAAAAAAGTGGAAAAAAATGGAATTCTTTGCGTTGTAGCCAGCTATTGTAAATCTATATCTTATCTAACTGAATAAACAGACGCTTGTCTCTGATAAAGAGAATTCACTTTGCGTGAGTTTTGCATTACTGCAAAAACATTTCAATTCAGTTTTGCATTACTCTAGAAAGCTTTTCGCGTTAGCTGTGCTTCACTGTAGCTGTTGGGCATCTACTATGAGTCACTCGCGCAACGGCAGCCAGATCACGAAAAGATGCATCACAGCTTTTGGCTAGGCGCCTGCAATGTGTTTGTTGACATTGTTGTTGCTGTTGCCTCTGCTGCTGCTGCTGCTGCTGCTGCACGAGCTCCCCCATTAATTTGGGTGCGTGTGACTCATCGACTGTTAGTGAATTGTTTAACAATTATATAAAAACACGTTAACTAAGTATCCAACGGATGCCTGCCACACGATTGACATACATTGTGAAAGGCTGTTGTTGCTGCAGATTGTTGCAGTTGCTGTTGTTGCTGTTGCTGTTGTTGCTGTTGCTGTTGGCAGCTTCAGCTTTAGATACAGCTTTTGTGTGTTTGCACACGCGAACGCGTCTCAAAGTATCTGCTCGAGGCTGAAACTATTTCAATTTTCACTTCAACTCAACTCGACTCTGCTCAACTCAATTGTTTGGGATACTTTTCAGCTGTTGCACACACACGTTTTGTCGCACGCATAGACAGCGTATAACTGAAAGGCTACTTAGAGCGTTTGGCGCTGTTTAGTTTAGGCCGGTTTATTTCAACAACAATTGCTAACAACAATGCCAGAGATAATGTTGTAGCTGTTGCCCGATTTGGCGGCGACAGCAGCAACAACAGCAGCTGCAGTGACGGCAGCGAAGGCAGCGGCAGCTACAAATTTCAAGTCCACAGCATCTTTAAGATACGCGCTGTTGCTGCTTTTGTTGCTGCTGCTGTTGTTGTTGTTGCTGCTGTTGCTACTTATGTATAGCATTCGGTAATTACAATCAAAAGTCAAGCGCTTTTAATTGTGCACTTTGTGTATGTGTGTGTGTGCGTGTGTGTGATACAAATTGAAAGCAACTGCAACTACAAATCGCCAACAGTTGTCGCTAGCAGCGCTGCTTCTGCTGACGCTGCCGTCTCGCTGCAGTGCACAAAGTGCGCCTCGCAGCTGCGCTATATCAGCCACTATATATATGTATGTGTATGTATATTAATGTGATACATATATGTATATGATGTATGTGCTCGCATATAGCCTCTGCATTAATGTGCTTTCATGTGCACCTGTGCAGCAGCCTTAGACAGTGGATATAATGGCCACAGAGGCTGCCTAGTGATGGCAGCTAACTAAGGTTGACTTGGGCAAACCCTAAACCCTTTTACTAGTTTAGCTTTTATCATTTGCTGTTGCTGTTGCTGTTGCTCTGGCTTTTACTCTTTTCTATTTTCACTCTTTTCTGTTTTAAGAATGGGGGCTTTCTTTCATCTTTCATTTTTCAGTCCCGCCCTGGCGTTCTATGAAATTATGCATTTAAATGTGTTAAGGGGAATTATTTCGTTTAACTTACCCGTCGGCCCCGAAGGCCTTCAGCTCGCGATTCAGCGTAGCCTTTACGTTCTCCGGGGAGTAGAGGCCCATTGGTGAATTGAATTGCTTGTGCACAAGTTTGCGTTGAATGGCGGCCATTTTGTACGTGTTGTTGTTGTAGCTGTTATACGTGCTGTTCTTGGTGCTGTTACTGCTGCTGCTGCTGCTGCTGCTGTTATACTCTGTTTGCCTTGTCTTCACTTGAGCTGCGCTTCTTCGGCTTGTTTATTCACTTGGTAGCTTTTGCTTTCAGCTCTTATTCTTCTTCCTCTTCTTCTTCGTCTGCTCCTAGCTGCTTATTTGTGTCCGGCTTGTCTTCGAAAAACTTTTAAATTATTGTTGATAAAAAATATTTTAAAATTTTCACTTCAGCCTGAGACGTGGGCAGCTAATCGGCTTATTGTTCGTAGTTGTTGTTATTGTTGTTGGTTTTATTGTTTCTTTTGTTGCGCTTCTAAACAATTAGCCTCAGCTTGAATTATGCATATATGTATTTATGTATGTATGTGGCTAATCAGTAGCTTAATTTAAATATCGTTAATCGTGTGGTTCGTTGTTTCGTTCTGTAATTAAAATGTCAAATGCAAAAGATTCGTTAGTTCAATAAATTGGTAATATTTTATGCCAATCCAATATATGTATGTATGCCTGATAAATAGCTTATTATTTATGGTTCTGACACACATGATTACATATGTATGTGTATGCGCATATATGTATGCATGAATGTTATGCGCCTACAGACTCATTTCCGGCTCATCAAGTTCCGTTTTTACAGCTTTAAATATTCATATTCATGTCATCTGCCACGAATGAGTCCCCGTTGACAACTTAATCCGCCTGCCCGCCCGCATATTACGCATATAAGTTATTCCAGCAACATTTATCGTATTTGCAAGGTCCCTCAAGAACTCTCTTCATATGCTGCATGCGATTTCACATGCATGCAAATCTTATAAGCCTTTTAATTGTTATTGCTGTTTGCACAGATTTTATTTATGATTCATTTTTAATTGAAGTCTCGCCCTCGACTCTTACAATCTCTTTGAAGTTGTTTTTATATATGTTTTATGTCTGGGCATAAAAAGAGTATGTATATTTTATATTTGGCTTAAAGTTTAACACGTTTTGGGATATAGAAATCATTAATGAATATAGAATTTGTATGAATAAATATAAATATGCATACATACATATATAAATATATGTAAATTTATATTGTTATTTGTAGACTGCTCTATTTTCTTATATATGGCTATCTCTTTCTATTATATACGCATATCTCACAATTGAGTGAGACATGTTCTTTTAACAGTGACACATTAACTCCCACGCAAGAGTGCAACGTGTTTTTTTCTATGTTAAGCCAGCTGGACTGCTTACATTACTCTCACTGTTAATCTAAGATCTTGCTCTGCAGCAGCTGCATTGCTAACATTTTGCTGCACTGTTAAGTGCAAAACTCACTCTGTTAAATGAATCTAGCACTGATTTTAAACTTAACAGTATCACAATCATGTTAACACCTGAATGCAAATTTCTTCAAGAAAAATCTTTTGTTTAAATTAAAATTCAAACATTCTTCTAAGAATATATATATGTATATGTGCATATTCCAAATAGTTCCAGTCAACAGCAATTGCTTCAATGTCAGTGCTCCACATAAAATAATTATATATAACACACACACAGTCTCACTCTCTATTTTTATAACAAAAAATTCCATTATGACAGTATTTATACATAATTATGTTGCCACTGGAGCACATTTCGCTATATCTTGCTAATATTTATATATGTATCAGATATAAATACATATACATATATCTATATTCTGTCTGTTTCCTTCGTATTTTCGTTGTTTTTCTTTATTTTACGTTTCGTTTTGGCGACACAAATCTTTTGTAATTATAATTCTCATTATTTTTGGCTTGTTTTACAGCTGCTACAAACAAATTACAAAATATTATGAATATTCAAATGTCGTATTTTCCAATTCTTATATATACAGATATATGTAGTATATCTATAGAGAAAGAGGGATCCACTCACTACTGTCACATTTAAAAATGTAGCTTCAACTAATTTTTGGGTTGCTGAAATATTATTATTTTTATATGTTAAATGTTGTTCAGTTTTATTTTTTGTCGTTTATAAATAGATGCGACAACGTCTTAATATTGAAATATGCTCACTTTTTTGCTATGCTACAATAATATTTTTCACACGCACACAAACGCCCCACAAAAATTCTCATTTTCTTAGTTCCAATTCTGCACTCTCTGTCGCTCTACTTTGCTCACTCTCCCTCTCTTCCTCACTTCCATCTCTTTCACTCTTGGGCGAATTCCCGCTTTGTGTGTCACCTCAAACAAAATTAGCAACTTTGAGCAAATGGCATTATACAGATTTGCGTCATTTCTGCTGTCTGTCTGTCTGTCTGTCTGTCCTTCTCTGCCCGTTTTCCAACTATTCATCTGACCATCTGTCTGTGTGCCACGCGAATGTGTGAGTGTGCTGGTCAGTATGAGGAAATAGCAGTCTGTTAACGAACATAATTCCAATTCCAATTCTTGTTGTGCTCATTGCTGCACATCAAATTGTTGCAGCTCAAAGGAGAATACGGCAAAAAAAAGAATTGCATGAAAGTATGTTTGTATGTGTGCGTGTGTGTCTAGTTAGAGCAAATGACGCACGGGAGCGTGCGGAACAAGCAAACATCATGTGAGAGTGACATTTATTGGAATATCTAACATATTTGCTGTCTATGCACTGGAATACAACATCTCGTTAAAATATCTAATATATCTATAGTACATGTATAACAAATGTGCTACAAACACAGTTCTGCTGTATAACAGATGTAGAGCATTTGTGTAGTTAGCTGTTTGATCTAAATGAATAGCTAACATTGTTGGCAGAGTACAGATCTTGTCTCTGTTATATGAGTTGTACAGTTATAGCAATTGCCATAAATCAGTATGACACTCGTATGCAGACTCGTAGCAATCTCTTTTTCTGTTGGTAAGAACTGCTAACTACTTTAAATTTTACATGTGAAAATCTATTGCAGATATAAGTATAACACTTGAACTACAGCAGAATTTCTGTCAATATCTCTTTCTGTTATACATATACATATGTACATATTCCAGTTGAATAAACAGGCAAGTGCATACGATTTATGTGCTTAATTTTGAGAACTGCTTGACCTGCAGTAACTGCATTTCTGTCTCTTTCTATCTTTCTCAGTGGAATTCACATTAACAGCATTTAATTATTTTTCATATGTGTCTGTACGTGAAATTGTATCTTTCAACAAACTGGAAAGTAAAGCTATTTGTCTTTTAAGATGTAATAAATGTAGCAAAAAATTGTATTTTTCGTCTCCTAACCTCACCTCATGCACTCATTGAATCTGGGGCAAAACAAAAAGTGGCTGTAAAATTGCAATAAAATACTAAGCCAGAATATTTCAAATTATGTGTGCGAGTGTGTGTGTGTACGTGTGTGTGCTTGGTCGTTGATTTGCAATTTATGCGTTTTAATTGAGCTGAATCGCAGCTGTGGCCCGCAGCCATACGAAATGGCCAATGTTATGCAGAACGGCATGCGTTGGCAGCGTGTGCGAGAGCGCCGAAAAGCATGCAACACTTTTGCGTGCCGCACACTTTGGGCCAACGGCTTCTCGAAATTAATCAGAATTTAATAAAATATTATGAAAATGGGAAAGTGGAAAGCAGCGGCAGGTAGACGAGGAGCAGCAGCCACTACAATGCAATACATGCTGCCCACTTGATGTCCCAATTAAAGTTTTACACTTGCACACACACACACACACATGCGTACTCCCACACGCATACTCGCTTGCATACACTCTCACAGGTGTACTTAGCACGGTATTAAAGTGCGCCTGAATTGCGCGCGAGTCTCGCATAAAAAATGCAGGCGCAAAATAATATTGTTTCAAACTAAAAAAAGTTTTGAGCTGTGTGTGTGCGCGAGTGTGCTTAAACTTATGTGTGTGTGTGGCGGCATGGCAAGCGCGCTGTAAGAGCGCGCGCGTGTGCGGCTATGGAAACAATCTACGAGTATTGCATTGAAATCAGGTGCAAATATTGTTGCATTTGCATTGAAGCCTGCAGATCTGTAGATATAAACATACATATGTATATACATACATATATAATACATATGTTTAAATACATGCATGATGTATCTGTATCTGTATCTGTATCTGTATCTGTATCTGTATCTGTATCTGTATCTGTATCTGTATCTGTATCTGTATCTTTATCTGTATCTGTATCTGTTATCTGTATCTGTATCTGTATCTGTATCTGTATCTGTATCTGTATCTGTATCTGTATCTGTATCTGTATCTGTATCTGTATCTGTATCTGTATCTGTATCTGTATTTATCTGTATCTGTATCTGTATCTGTTATCTGTATCTGTATCTGTATCTGTATCTGTATCTGTATCTGTACTGTATCTTGTATCTGTATCTGTATCTGTATCTGTATCTGTATCTGTATCTGTATCTGTATCTGTATCTGTATCTGTATGTGTATCTGTATCTGTATACTGTAATCTGTATCTGTATCTGTATTGTATCGATCTGTATCTGCTATCTGTATCTGTATCTGATATCATCTATCTGTATCTGATCTATCTGTATCTGTATCTGTATCTGTATCTGTATCTGTATCTGTATCTGTATCTGTATCTGTATCTGTCTCTGTATCTGTATCTGTATTGTTCTGTTCTTTATCTGTATCTGTCTCTGTATCTGTATCTGTTCTGTATCTGTATCTGTATCTGTATCTGTATCTGTATCTGTATCTGTATCTGTATCTGTATCTGTATCTGTATCTGTATCTGTATCTGTATCTGTATCTGTATCTGTATCTGTATCTGTATCTGTATCTGTATCTGTATCTGTATCTGTATCTGTATCTGTATCTGTATCTGTATCTGTATCTGTATCTGTATCTGTATCTGTATCTGTATCTGTATCTGTATCTGTATCTGTATCTGTATCTGTATCTGTATCTGTATCTGTATCTGTATCTGTATCTGTATCTGTATCTGTATCTGTAGCTGTAGTTGCAGCTCTACCTGTATCTACCTATAGCTGCATATCTTTTGGTTGCATCTGTAGCAAACCGGTGCTTAACACTTGGCCAAATACTTGTCAGGCATATGCAGAGCGCTGTTTGATTTAATTATTAGCCATCAGCGTGTGCTCGCTGTGTCTGTATGTGTGTGCTCTTTATCTGTGAATCTGGCTGCTATCTGCTGTCTATGTTGGTTTGTTTTTAGTTGGATTGCTAAAATATTTCATGGCACATTTAATTTGTTTACAGTTTTCTTTTAACGCTGCCAGGCAACCCGAATTATAATTAACGTATATTAAGCAAATTGTTTATGGGAATGTGAATTTTCGTGTTTGTGTTTCTATTTGTGTTTGTGTTCGTGTGTGTGTGTGTGTGTACTCACCGTCTGTCGCAATGTGGCGCTGTTTAATCCAAAAATCATGCCCACAAATTGCACAAAGAGTTCGCTGCGTGTCTGTGTGGCGGCACCTGGCGTTGCCTCTGCCCTTGCCACGCCCACTGCCACTGGCACGGGCACTGGGTTTGGCTTTGCCTCCGTCATTGGCAAGTGCATTTGCACGCTATTCGGGTATCAACTGGAGCACCCGTAGACCACATAGACATATTCGGCTTTTGGCCCGTATACGGCCACGTTCATCCGCGGCCGTTACGGCCAACCGGCGTTTTGTAAGCGAACTGAACGGAACAACACGGCGCAGAGCTCAACACGTCGCCTGCGGTTGCGACGGCAGCAGCAGCACCACCAGCAGCACCACTAGCTGCGGCAGCAACTGCTGCGACGGGCGTTTGATGAAAAAGAAAAACTTTACGCAATGATCATGCGTTTCGCTTTTCGTGCTCACATTATTCTACAGTTTCACATCTTCTTGTGTGAGTGTAGTTGTAGCCGTATCTACATCTGTATGTGTGTGTTTGGGTATTGGAACGAGACGTGGCACAGTGGCGTCCACGCATAAAGTGCTCAGCTGATCAAACACAATGCAGATCAATTTCGTAAAGGAAACAATTCCACTTCTACGTAAAGACTTTAAATATTCACATATATTTAAGTATATCAAACAAATATTCTATGGTCACCGTAAATTATTTAACAATTTAGTATCGATATACTTTTGCTTTCATTTTAAATAAAATGGTACAAATAATATCTTCTATTTATAAATTTAATTTATAGAAAAATAAAGTTGATCCCTGCCTTTTCTACATTTATATATTTTAAATAATTAAAATACATAGCGCCCAATAAATTAATTTAATGACTTTTGGCTGGTTGTCAAGAAAACATTCGTTTGATTAATGTGCTGGGATGAAAGAGTCTGTGGCACCTCAAAGATGACTCAATTATCTAATTCAAATCAGATTAGCTGATGAGATGCAGATCTAGTTGACAAATCGCTGGTCTATGGGCTGACAAGGCAACTTCTGAGGTAAGCTACTGTAAAAACGCTAAGCACATACACATACAGATACAAATACATATATACAATTATATTTTTGCCACGCTGTCTCTCTCTCTCTCTCACTCTATATAAACAACAACAATAACAACACTCGAGACAACTCAAAGTAGTTTTGGGAACGAACAAGGCAAAGAGGGAAAAAAAGCACAAATGAAATATGAAAAGTAAAATATGTGTTTGAACAAAAAATGAAGCCAAAGCAGCGGAGGGGGAGGGGGAAGAGCAGGAAAATAGCAGCAGATTGTCAGTTCATCGATGGACCCGAGGCTATAAGAAGCTGCAGTCAGCGACAGTCCAAGGCAGCAACAGCAAGAGCAACAGATACTTAGATACAAATGTATCTATAGCTATGCCTGCGTGCAGCTAGTGTGCCAGAGTGCCTGTGTGTAAGTGTGTGTGTGTGTGTGTGTAGTTGTGCCGTGGCCTCGTGGACTATTACAGAATATTTTTATTGCTGCGTCGCGTCAGCTCCACGCACAGCGAAAGCCAGAAACTCGGTCTCTAATATTCTATTTTTGAGTTCAATTCTTGACAGACAAAAAAATACAACAGAAATTGAAATTTGTTTTTTTTTTATTGCGTTTCAGCGTAAATAGGAAAATGTCATTTAATTGTTTTTGCAGTTTTCCTTTCTATTTGTATATATTTTGGTTGCAGTTTTATTTTTGGCATGAGTTTTCAGATGTTTTTTATAGAATTTTTGCAGATTTATTTATTATTTTTATTTTATTTTTTAGATTTTTTTTGCTTGAGTTTTGCAGCAATTTGCATTCAATTGCTAATTGCGCTTTAAATGCTAATTAGCTGTGTTGCCAATTTTATAGACTATGTTTATTTGCGCACTTTTTTATAATGAACTATTTTTTATTTGGCAGTTTTTATTTGGATTTTGATTTTGGCTTTTCATTTTCATTTTCATTGCGAGTTTCAGTTTCGTTTTAATTAAATTTTGATTGCACGCACGCGCATTTTTGCCATCGTCGTCATATCAGATGCAATTTTTTGGCTTGTTGGCGACGTCACAAGAACAATGCACTCTCACTCACTGACACACACACACTCACACATTCACGTACACTCACACTCATACACACACCTGCAATTTGTACGCTGTGCACTGTCAGCGACTACGACTGCGACTACAAATTCTGACAGCCTGTTGGTTGAGTTGACCACGTTCGCGATGCGAATTATAATTGTTACTCTCGCTGCTCGGTGTGCTGTTTTCACGGTTCGGTTTTTCATATACAACAACAGCAATAGCAACAGCAACAGCAGCAGCAACAACAACAAACATTCAACACTTAGCCACAAGTCGTTTCATCCAAAAAGTTCGCAAAAGCAGCGAAAAGTCGCTGCTGCTGCTGCTGCTACGTTTGCCTTAGCTATAGCTCTTGTGGCTTTCATGGAAAATGGAAAATGTATGACACACACACACACCCACACAGACATGCCCCCTTTACAGACACACATATTTATTTAGTACCTATACCTAGAGTTCGCCCACACACACGCTTATAAATGTTGTCTGTCTGTTTTGGCTAATCGCGTATTTTGATACAGCCTCCAACTAAAGAGCCTGCACAAGGCAATAAATATTAGTCACACACACACACACTAACGCACAGTCTTGGCCAGCTAATTAACTACACTATAACAAACTGTTTATATACACACATAAACATCTATATATGCATATATATATATATATATAGATCCACCTATACAGCTGTTGTACCAAAATCTATATATTCAAATACTTTTCTTTTCAAAATATTCAATATTTATTTTTAGATTTTTGTAAAGCCATTTCAATACGGACTCGAATATACACTAACCGAGCGCCAAGTCATGCTGAATATATTGTAAAGCTTGTTTAATTTCATCAAATTTTGGCTCTTCACAAGCTAATAAACAGCTTAACAGACAACAAAATTCATATGCGCATTCATGTTCAAGTGGGATTCTTATTAGCCTACAAGCTCTTTTACCCAATTGGAACGTATTAATTCAAGCATTTGCCTGATTCTGTGTACGCCCCGTCTCACCCTCTCTCTCACTTTCTCTCTCTCTCAGTTATTCATAGCTTTGGCTTGTTATTTATCCATGGCGCATCTCTTCCTCCTCTAGCCCAATTTTATGGGCTAATATTTTTGGAATTCTTGTATTTTTGTTCGCTTTGGCTGCTGCTGCTGCTGTCCGTTAAGCAAATACAAGCTGTAATTGTTGTTGTTCCGGTCAAATGAAGCGCACAGCTGTTTTGCTTTTTTTTCGGCGGTTTATGGGATTTGATGCGAGGCGGTCAAGCGCAGCAATTAGTGCATTCGCAGTGCCTGATATGCCTGCTCGGCGCATACACCTGGCTGGCACTCAATGGCCTGCTCTGTCAGGTGATCAATCCCAGCGGCAGTGCAAAAAAAGCCATTCGCAGAGCACCTGACAGCCAACTAAGCTGCTTGAAAATTCATTTTAGTATTTCACGCTAGAAAGCCAAACACAAAAAAAATATACATATATACAGTGAAAAAGCAACAAAATTTATATATTTCTGTATATATATCTATATGCTTAATGTTTGTGAATGATTAATGGGACATTAGAATTGAAATTGTTTTGCTTGTGTGGCAGGAGCCAAACCCGAGGCAGGTGCAACGCCAGCTGAGACTGGGGCTGGGGCGGGGGCAGCCTCTCTCTCCCTCTCTTTAGTTTGCCATAATGTACAAATATTTATATGCCTTTTTTTTTCTTTCTTTCAGCTTTCTGGCACTCCTTTACCCGTTCCCGCTGCAAATGGATGCGGCCTTCTATGAGCAGCTGCTGGCTGGCAGCTACCTGCTGGCAGAGCCGCAGCCAAACAGGTGAGTGTTTATAATATGCATGCCAAAGTGTAGCAGCTGAAATCTAGAGAAAATAGAAACAGCAACAACAGCAACACAGCTAGCTTATGAGCACATACTGGCACTAATGTGGCATAGAGTATATTATAGTGTAGTATGTGCTTAATATCCATAATTATAGTTATTGTATTTGCATACCCTGCAAGTGAGTGCTGAAGGAGTCTGCTGGACAGCAGAGATAACAGAGGTTTCATGGAAGAATTTAAGATGTTAACATAGCATAATATAGTTAAGATAAAAAGCTGATTATCAGATTTTGGGGTTGCATATTTACTATAGTCGACATTGAAAGCCATAACAAAATACCGACAATTAGTAGAAAGTCTTCAGTCAATATAAATTTCCCAGTGAAAACCTTGAGATTTTACTTGGAATTTCACTGACCTGACTTCGAGTCTGAATTCATGGGAATCGCCTAGAAAGGCAGCATATTATGTATATGTTTATATGTGAGAGCAAAATAATTGCGTAAACATGCTCTAAAGCTTCGCTACTTCCAATCAGAGCATGACGGCAAACAGAGCTAGCCTGAATTCATGAGAATCGCCAAGAAAGCCAGCTTGACACAATGTACACACATGCATACATATATACATGTATGCATTTGTATATAGCAATACAAATACACATATGGCTTGCACAATCCTAATAGAAAACATATGGGCCTCACTTTACTTTCATGAGAATCGCCAAGAAAGGCAAATATTAAACAATTCTTTCCTTTGAATTGGCAGCGTTGCAAAAAGTAAACTTTCGTCTGCTTCTGAAGTGTATATATACGACAAATATATATGTATATATGCACGAGTATATTGTATACACACCCATGTATATACGTATTTCATATTTTCATCAAGGGGCGACTTCAGCTCATATTGCTGTTTACACAAGTTTAATATACATTATAGGAATTTGCTTAAGTTCGGCGGGCGTTTGTTAAATACTTGCACACGTCGAGATGGAAGGGTGAATCTGAGTGTAGTTATGTATGTGTGTGTTAGGGGGCGGAGGAAGCCTTAGAGAGCATATTCGAAAGACCAAAACCAATCCAATCTCCAGCTGTTATTCGGCTGTTCGTTTGGGGCGAACTTTGCCAAATTGCAGAAGCCACAAAACCCAAAAACAGTTTGTCAACTGAGGCGCTGCGGTATGCGAATTGTCAAGGGGCACCAATCTAAGATTGACTAAGAGTTTCTCAAATTTCTTAATAAACTTTAATGACTGCGGGTGTTGCAGTGTCAGCTGCAGTTGTTGCATGCCTCCATTGTTGTTGCCGCTGTCGTTGCCGTTGCTGCAACTTTGATGAAACTGATAAACCGAAACGCCCGAAAGTATGCAACGGCGACGGGCAAGTTGTGAGGACAGCAAGCGCTATAAACCAACACCACCCTGGTGCCCGTTGGTTGCTTGGGCGGGTGGGTGGTCGGGTGGTTGCCTGGCTGTAGTAGTAAAAGCAGGTTGAACATTTTTCGCCAATATCAAATGCGAGCGTAGATTTTCACCAATAATTTACTTGGCCAGCACGTAGCGAGTGTCACGCATGGAGCGGTTGGGCATATTGAGGTGGGGCGGCAGGCGGCAGGCGGCTGGTGGCAGAGGCTGTGTGGCATGCAACAGACTTGGGTTACCAGCTCATGCATTACTCATGATGTGGATGTCAGCAGCCTGCTGCCCGAATGACTGACCCACACTCCATCTCCTCCTGCGCCACCTCCGCCTCCTGTCCGCCCTTTGACTTGCCTTCAAATCGTCTTTGCTGTCTGCCACACTTGCCACACTTGCCGCACTTGCCGCATGGCAACTGTTTTAATATGGACGCTGCGGTTTTTGCAGTTTAATGGAGTTGCCCATAAAAAAAACGAGACTGAGTTTATTTTAACTGCCGACTTGTTTGCGCAAATTAACACATTTATTTATGCCACAAATTTGTTGCTTAAATATTTATCGAAAATAAAGCCGAGTTAACATTAAAAATTTGCGTTTATTTCCATACACATTTAATAGATATATATAATAATAATAATGATAATAGTAATAATAATAATAATAATAATAATAATAATTATATTATAGTAATAATAGACGAATAGTATCACACACACATATGATATGGCTTTCAGACAGGCGCTCACAAACACACACATGCACACACGCACACCAACATGCAGAAGCACACATACACACCCGCACACACTCACATACATTTACACAATACACTGACAGCATTGGTTAAGAGTTTTGAATAGCGCATTTATTTCGTTTAGGATGAGTGGCGCCTGCATCAAGCTTAGATTTATTTGATTTACTTTGATTTTCATTTTTGGGTTTCCCATTTGAACTGGCTAAACTCGTATATCTTTCATTTGTAAATTCGCTGGGTGGTTGCATGCCGTGCCAGGAGCAGCAGCGCGAGGGCCAAGCAGCCAGAGCTGAGCTCGGCCAGCGATGAGCCGCTCTGCAGCGGCAGCTGCTCCGACTCCAGGCACAGTCGGAACTCGTCGTAGTCCAGCCGCGTGATGGCGCAATAATGATTGAGCATGCACAGGCCCAGGCAGGGCGAGCCGGACTGATAGCGGACAGCATTGGCGCGATGATATCTAGAGCAGAGGGAGCAGAGCATAAGATGGAGCGGAGCTGGACGAGCTAGCTGGCTCGAGAACTCTTTGATTACCTGCTGAACCAGGAGGCATCCCTGCCCGTGAAGCGCTCCGCAAAGTTGTGCAGCGCAATGGACGAGATCTCGGCCAGCGCATAGTAGTGCGTCAGGTTGTACTCGGGCTGCCAGAGCGGCTCGTGGGCGCGATTGGCCAGCGGCAGGTCGAGAAAGTACTGCGTGTAGTCCAGCACCTGGCCGCTGCCCGTGTCGAACTTGTAGAGCCGCAACGCTGGATTGTTGGGGCCACCGAGGCCCTCCTTGCGCGGCACCACCGACGGCGCTATCATCAGCCACGAGATGGGCGTGCCTGCAAAAGCCGAGTTGTATATGGGTCACTGGCATTGCCCAAGTCTTGTCCATTAAAAATTACCTTGATCGTCGTAGATCAGCCGAAAGGTGTCCGAGTGCAGATGCCCAAAGAACTGGCCCTGTATGACAGACGCGTATCTGCGCACCAGCTCCAGATAGCGTTGATTGTTTCGCTCGGTAAAGATCAGCTGGCCATTGTGCTGCGGCCCCATGTTCCGCTCATCGACGCCCGGCGGCATGTGACCCACTATGTAGACCTAAAGGGTATATATAGGACAAATATATAATAGAACTCTTAAGCTATATAAATCAGACATAGATAATAAAGCTTCCTTCATCCCTACTGTGTGATGTCCTATCTCTTTCTGACACTCTAAAGTCCCATCTCTTTCCCACACTTACCCATCGATAATATATCTGTAATTAAATATTGTCTGCCTACCGTCTCCTGTTTGTCCCTGGACTTGGCCAGCACCTCATCCAGCCAGAGCCACTGCTGCTCGGCCTGCTGTTGATCCTGCAGCTGATCCTGGATAGACATGGTGCGACTCGATGCCTTCGGCTCCACGGCGTATTCGGCGGGCCAGCGCAGGCTGTGCGCCGGCTTTACCTCTGTCTCGTAGTCGTAACGCATGAAGTTCGTGTTGAGGGCGACGATGCGTAGTCGACTTCTGGTCTGCTCGATGGAGTAGTAGCCGCCCAGCTCGAAGGTGACGAGCGCGTCGGTGGGTAGCCAGTGGCGCCAGAGCTCGCCCATTTGCTTGTACTTGTGCAGGCCGCTGCTGCCGTCCTCGTGGCCGAGCACTGGGAAGATGAAGGGCGAGGAGAAGCTGCGTCCCAGCAGCTCTGTGATGTTGCGCAAGGTCTCGAGCTGCTTCTGCTCGGAGAGGGCCTGGGCGGAGTGCGAGAGTGCATCGCCCGTCCATAGGACAAACTCGACGTTGTCGCCCTGCTTGGCCTTCATGGTCTTCACCGCCGACTCGACCAGGCTCCAGGGACTGTCGCAATTGTAGTGGCCGAAGGGGCCCGGCGACTCCGTTGCCGCCTCCTGCCGCCCGCCGGCGGGGGAGGCGGCCGTGTGCGGCAGTTGCCAGCAGCTCTTGTATATGTCGCCATGCGTGGAGTAAAATGTGTCCAGATGCAGGTCGCTGATGTGCCAGAAGTAGCCTGCGAATGCAGAGTGGAGAAATTGAGAAACTCTGAGGATTAAGGGAGCAGCCCATTGGGCAAACCCTGTGCGGGAAATGCCAGTCGGCCAGCCGGATAGCCGGCTGGTTGTAAAAACCCTTGCATACAATTCGTTGGCCTGGCCAATCGACTGACCTGACAGCCCTGGTCCAGCTACCTGGCAGAGAGGTCAAGAAGTCACTTGATAGACAATGCGAGCCATTGAGGTGATCGGCGCCAGAGCCAGTAAATCAGTTAGCGTTGGCATGCGCACTGATCAATTTGCAAGCGAGAGCGTGAGTCGAGCTGAGAGTCAGGGAGAGACAGGAACTAGGATACATAACCGCCCGGTTATAGAGAGAGAGCGAGTCCGGAGATCGGGATTTGTATGAGAGCAAGATGAGTTTGCGCTTCAATCTGGCGCTTCTGCTGATGTTGGCCATGCTGACCCAGTTGGTCGACGGCAGAAGGAAGCTGTGTGGCGATGCACTCAACGAGGCCCTTGACCTGATATGTGTTAATGGATTTTCACACAGAATCAAGCGCGATTGTAAGTACCAAAGCCATTCAATCAAATATCAATTCAGCTACTCAATGCCAGCTTTAAAGCGGACCGAAGCCGACTGCTGCTGGTACTGAGGCAACAACTGGACACCGGCGAAAAGCCGCAGGCCCCGGCGGAGCGGATCAATGGGGCCGGCGTGGAGCGGGTGCTGAGACGTTCGCGGCGCAGGATAACGCACAAGTGCTGCTGGAATGGATGCACCTACGACGACATTCGGGAGTACTGCGCCTAACCCAAAGGAATCGACTTGATGACGACGATGGCAACACTGATGATGGCAACAATGATGATGGCAACAATGATGATGGCAACACCGATGATGACGATTTAACTGACGAAGCAAAACCAAAAATTTCACTCAACTACATTTAACCCCCTCTAAAACAAAACAAAAATATATATATTTTTAATTAAATTCGCAATATTTTATTGTAATATTTCATGGAAGCAATAAAGTTACTCGATAACAATAGCAACAAACAAAAGGCATCTTTTGGCCCAAAGACTACCTCCAGCCAGGCATTGGACCACACGCTGCGCGGCAACAGCTCCCGCCCCCCATCCCCAGCGAGCCCAGTCCACAGAAATTTCCACGTCAATGGGAATGCTGTGCCCTTGCATTCTCGGAACAATAATGAAAATTTTGAATTTTTAATTAGATGACGTTGTTATTTTAATAGAACAACAAGTAGCAAATGGGGTTACGACGACCCCTCTATACTCTGAAATTACAAAATTGAAGAAGTTGAAATAGAAATAAACGAATTTCTATGTGCTAATTATAGAAACACAAAGATAACAGCGCGAGTGGCGCTCATTAACATAGCAGACCGGCTTAACAGTCAACTGTTAGCTGCAGCAGCTGTCTTCTGTTAACTGCAGCAGTTTGATATGTAATAGGGGCTGTTCACATAACAGCGCACTGTTAAGCATTTGTTTATGTTTGTTAACAGTATGAGTACACTGTAGTGGCCTCAATTCGAGACAAACCTTAGGACCCACTGTTAGAGCATGGGTAAACAACATTATGTGTCATGTGAGTGGAGACAGGGCGTGGCAGGGCGGGCAACACTTCACTTTGTTTTTCAACAAAATGCGATCTATGTATCTACGCGTAATTATTTTGCACGGCACAACATAAACAAAGACGTCAGCTGATATGAGTGAAAGCATCCCATATAAGGCAGCGAGGCAGGTCCCTCCCCCTCAGCAGAACTGACACTTGACCTAACACTGGCTGACAGTGCCAGCTGGGTGGCTGCAGTGGCTCCGCTTAACATATAAAATGCTGCTGTGCCGCCAGCCAGCGACCAGTTCTAGTTGGCTTATATGCGAGGCAAACACCATGAACTTCCAGTGCTCCAAAATGCAGTGCCTGCTTTGCGGCCTAATGCTACTCGTGCTGCACGTGGAGGCGATAATGCTGTGCGGCCCCAAGCTGGACGAGTTTCTAATCCAAATGTGTAAAAACGGCTTCAACAGCAAGATGAAGCGCGGCTATGGTGAGTAGTAGGCTTTCCCCACATGAATTTCATTCTTCACTCTGTTGATATGTTAGACCCAGTTGGACCCAATGCCATTGATGCTGTCAATATGGACTTGGATTTGGACAACTATGGCGTCTATCCGCATATGAATCTGGACTCGCAGCCTCTGATGCGCGCTCTGATAAGCGAGAGTGCCCACCAATTGCAGATCCGTCGACGTCGATACGGCATCCATGACGAGTGCTGCATGAAGTCCTGCACCTTCAACGAGCTGCTCTCCTACTGCAAGTAACCGACCCAAGATGATGATGAAGAAGAAGAAATACTTATACTCCTGCGAACTTGATATGGACAAGGCACTGCATTCCACTGTGGCTTAGACTAAGACCAGCTCCTGTTTGTCAGCTTCTAAATGTTTAAATATATATAACTACTAAACGAACTCTAGCTCTATGCGAATACTGTTTCACAAACGTCGAGGACATGCTTGTACAATTTATTGCTAAAGGACATATGGCAAATTTAATAATATAAATTTATGCTTCACAATTGAAAAGGGAAACTGTTTGTAATCGAGGCTAGAGTAAGTAAAGTTGTCGATACCACAAGTAGAATTAATTACCCATAAATTATTTGATCAAAAATCGACATAATTTGAATGGATTGGAATTCTCCAAAGTTGCTAAACGAATTGTTCTGGCCGGAAAATACAGTTATTTATGCTTGAATATGAATATTTGCTTAGCAGCTCTTTGGCTGGAATTCTTGAATATGCAAGCATATTATTTGCTCTCAAATCGAGGTTAGCTCAGCTGCATTTTTCAAATAAATTTTGTATTTTATGCAAATTCAATGCAAATGCAATTTACAGCCTTGCCTTAGTTTGGCAATTCGAAACGAAATATCCTGTTTAACATCTTTAAGTTTAAAGTTGTCAAGAAAAGCTTGAAGAAAGTTTAACTTGTCTAATTTTGTTTCACTACATTATTTTTTTCTGCTTCTTCTTCTTCTTCTACTACTCTTTCTCTCACTAAATACGAAAAGCTTCGTTTAACGAATTTTATTTATGCAGTTGGCTTTTATTTTGAAGCGTCTATAATATAAATACAATATGTGGCTGGCACAAGGTAGGGTAGAGTTTCAAGGTACTGTGATCGCGGTGTTTTTGTGTGGGTGGTGGAGCCTGGCTAGCCCGGCAATCTAGACGGCGCAGTAGGCGTTCAGCTCGGAGAGCTTACACGACCTTCTGCAGCACTCGTCGACGATGCCCTCGCGGGTGCGGCGCCTGGTGGAGGTCAGGGAGTTGAGCACGTTGTCCTGGTAGATGTTGCGCAGTCGGCCATTGGTCATGGGATACGGCAGCAGCTCGGCAGAGTTCGAGGGCAGCTCCTTCTCCTCGGTGAACTGAATGGGATCGAGTGGGTCCAGGTCCATGAAAGCTGATGAAAGCAGCGCCATCAATTGGGGAACAGTTAATGCCCGATCTACTCAGCAGGTGGATGGATACTCACGCATGCTACGCTTCTGGATGATGCGATTGAAGCCCCTGGTGCACATCCTGCTCAGCATGTCGTTCAGCCGAACGCTGCACAGGCGCATCTCGTGGTCGCAGCTAACGACCGCCAGGGTGCACAGCACACAGAGGAGGGCCAGAGACAGCGAGGAAATTGACTTGCACATTGTACTGGGATTAGGCTATGCTATGGAACTGATGCTGCTACCTTCGCGCTCGCGCGCTTATATACCGTACACCTCGACACTGTCTGCGGTAAGCAGGTGCGGGCGCTGCCCAACTACTTGGATGTCAAATTGTGTTAAAGGTTATTGGGACAAGTTGAGTGCATTTTCGAGTAGCTACTTGCTAAATTCGTTCAATGTCAGCGTTCACTTTTCGTTGGCTTATGCAAATGGCGCCGCTGTCTGGGCGTGGGCGGAGTGAGTGGAGTGAGTGGGCGGTGCTGTGGTGCTGTGCTGGTGCTTACGTCTTTGTCAGCCAATTAAACAATTTGGGTGCCAAAGGACAACATAAGGTCCTGGCGTATGCGTGCAAAGGCTTGCCTTGCCTGCATTTATGAATATTAAATGAGTTAGTCGGAATACCCTGTAGCCAGCGCTAATTACAAACGGGCATACACCGTGGCGGCTGACATACTAAGCTATGCTAGCTTTAAGGCGCTGCGCTGCTCTGAGCTCCTAACTAGCTAATACAAATTTGTCTCGCCCATAACACTTCATTGCGATTAACCTTTGCCCACGCTCAACCCCCTTCCAACCATTTTCCAGGAAGAGTTCTCTGCTTGAAACGAGTCTCAATGTTGCGTAACATTCGAGCTACCCATAATCACAAAATTTAATGATGGTTCCTCTGGGGAAACATTTCAAACAGAAAAACAAATGAATAGCAAAAAAAATTTACTTCCTCTTAAAGCAGATTTCCTCTTTGCATTGAATCGCATATGCGTATGCGAGCCCCGCGCTGGGTTAAAACTGGAAGCGAGTGTTAGAGCTGGCAGTACAAATTCATAGCATACTTATTGAAGGTTGCTCAACATTGCGTAGGTGGAATGTGGAAGAGCCAATTGCTAACCGAGTGAAGAATGACGAGTTAAGAGCGGAGAAATCGAAGGAACGGCGAGCAAAGAAGAAAGACGTCAAAGATATTCGACGTAATAGAATAACAATAGAGTTTAGAGTGCTTCAAATGTGAAAGTTTGTCTGTAGATTTTGATCCGTTAGAGACAGACTCTTAGGGGAGCTGGCCTTATGACAGATTTTTATATACAATAACTTGATTTTTGGGCAAATATTCTACAGTCTAGAGACCCAATGGTGTGATATTTATACTGCCTGGAATTTAAATATGTCCCTACTTAAACTTATTATCTTTAATGGAAAACACTCGGAGATAGTTTTGCACTGAGAGGAGACACAGAAAGTCAATGGGAGGCAGACAATGACATATCGACTCTGGTAAACATGTTTCTCTCTGTGGATGACTCTAGTTTTTTACATCGTAATACCCTCTGCTCATACTGCTTAAAGGGTATGTAGGAGAGAGCAGAGCATTACCTTTAAGTATATACCATATCACAACAACAAGTGACGCCTCTCGCCATACCAAGCCAAGGCCAGCCTTTGTGTGGCCTTCATGCATTACACACTAAAATATTACATTTAAAGGGTATATAGCTAGTCAGAACACTTGACTTGTCTTCGCCTTCGCCCTATGCTTACTTACCGATGCGGGCGCTGGCCTCATCTGGCAGCCAGAGCAGTGGCAGGAGCGTGGTTAGCAACCAGCCCAAGCTGAAGCTGAAGCTGGAGCTCGAGCTCGAGCTGGCGCTGGCGCTGGAGCTGGAGCTGGAGCTGGAGCTGAATATGAAGTTAGTCATTTAGCTGCTGTTGCTATTCGACGGCTGGACGTGTGTGGGGACGGTAGGCGGGCGTGTCAGGCAGGTAATGGAGCAGGAAGCGGCTGTGGATGTGGGTGTGGAGCAGGAAGTGGAAGTGGAACTGGTAGTGGAAGTGGAAGTGTTTGCTGCGTTGAAATGGAAATTTCTTGCTAACTTTTGCTTTAGCTTTCTGCTGAGCCGTGAAACTTTTCTGCACAGTTTTACTTTTATTCATTAGCTAAATTTGGTGCTGCATAAATAAGTGATTACGATTGCGATTACGATTATGATTACGATAACGAATACGATTATGATGGCGATTAACAAATAGTATATATGTATGTGTGTATGTATGTGAGTATATGCGTATGTATATGTGTATATGTCCTCGACTGTCCGCCCATGTCCTTGACTAGCGACAATAGGCCAAGAGCTCGGACCGAGTGCAGGAGTTGCGACAGCACTCGTCATAGATGCCGCCGCCCTGTCGCCGCAGCCGTCGCGTCTTGATCAACACCTCCGCCCCGTAGAGGCTGGAGAGCAGGGGGCTCAGCGCAAAGCCCTGGTGCGAGGGCGCCAGCTCGAGATCGCGCTCCATCGGTATTGTGTTGTAGCCATTCACACAGACCATGTCCATGGCCTCGTTCAGGGCGGGGCCGCACAGCTTGTGCTTGCCTTCGCGCAGCAGCTGCGCTATGTTGCTGGCGCTGCAGCAGCAGCTGCCCAGAGCGATCAGCAGCAGCAGCAGCAAGCAGAGACGCTGACGCCGACGCTGACGTTGCCCTGTGGCAGTTGCATGAGGTGCGTACAACATTATTGCGGACGGCTGTTTGAGAGCGTTTGCCTAAATGCCGCCAGCAGCAGGCGCTATTTATACAAGCCTGCCGCATGCAACAGCAAAAGCAGCAGCACCAGCAGCAGCAGCAGGTTCAATGCACTTTTTGGTTGCACAAATATTTGGCAAAGGAGCGAGGAGTGAGGAGTGCGTAAAGCCGCACTCCGCAGAGCTAAAGGCAGGCAAACAACAACAGCTCACACCAGTCACCCAGAGAGAGAGAGAGAGAGAGTGAGGGGGGGAGAGAGAGTTAACGCTAAAAGGCTGCGACTGCTGCTGTCCCCAAGGATTACGTTCGCTGCCAATGAGGCAGGCAACAGCCCATGTGGCAGCTTCATTAGCATGCCAAGGGAGACGGTATGTGTGTGCGTCTGCGTGTGCGTGTGTGTGCGTTGCCTTTTGCCAGGTGAAAAGTATGCTTCAGTTGGCTGCTCAAACCGCTGCGAGCGATGGCCAATCGATAGTTGGCACTGCGCCGATTGCGGCGCCAATCGGTGGCAACAGTTGGTCGCCAACGTCACTGAGCAAACGGTCGCACTTGCAGTCGGTGTGGAGTTCCCATTGTGTTATTCAAGCTATTCAGCAGCGAGCAGAGTCCAGGTGACCGCAATATGGTGATCGATATCAAAATGTGCCGCTTTGACAATGTGCCCTGGGGCTTTCGGCTGGTGGGCGGCGCTGACTACGACTATCCACTGACTGTGGTTAAGGTTAGGCACGTTCATAATAATAATAATAATAATCGCACGGCCGATGATCATTAACGTGTGCCATCTGCACCACCTGCGCTACCTGTGCAACCGCCGCGGCCACTGCCAAAAGTGACCGCAACAAAGTCTAACGGTTTCGCATGCTGCTGTGCATTACAATTATTGTTGCATTAACTTTTACTCTGTGAATTTGCCGCAAATTAATTGCAAATATTTCAATGTTCGAGCCAATTATGTAACTCTCTGTGCGTGCGTGTGCGCTAGTGTGTGTGTGAGTGTGTGTGTGTGTTCTAGTGTATGTGTGTGTTTATTTATTTGCATTTGCATTTGCATGCTCATTCGTTCGAGGGCTTATTTGCAAAATTTTGTTAATTAAAGTAAACTCAATGCAGAATACCAATGGCTCTATGCGTCCGTCCGCCTGTCCGTCCGTCTGTCTGTTTGCCTAATCGGCTGGCCGAAATGCATTTTTGTGTTAATGAGCCGCATAATGCGAATGCAATAAATTAAATTCAAATTTTCAAATGCGCCTGCGATTCATCATCAACAGACGACGAATTAGCAATTGTGTTGAAAGACAACAACAACAACAACAACAATAGAAACAACAATAGTAGCTAAAGCTTTAGCAATATTCGCTTATTTGCAAAAATAGCAACAATTAAAATTTTTTTAATTGCCAAACTGCAACAGACATTTGTATATATAGATAAACGCTAGCGAGGGCTGTTTGATCCGTTGAGGTTTTATATATTTCAATGTTTAAAATAAAAAAAAAAAAATAATATTTCTCTTTTTAAGCCAAATGTCTTAAATGATTAAAAATAAATAATATTTTCCTCTAGAACCAAATATCTAAAATTATAAAAATAATATATTATTATTATTAAATATTATTTGTTGTTTACAATTTAAGACATTGTGTTAAATGATAATAAAAAAAATTAATATTTTTCCTCTAGAACCAAAGAGTGAATATTCATAATTTATCAATTTCATAATATAAAATTCAATAGCCTTTCGTATAATGTCTTTAAACTGAATTTTATTTATTGTTGGAATTCAAAAGATAAACAAGTCCTTAGACTAAACATTCAACTCAAGTTCAAGCTGTTCGTCTTATAATTAAAACTTATTTAGCTACAGATATTTAAGCAAAATATTTTGCCTAACTGCAACCGAATTATTGAGAAAACAAAGAGCAGACGAGACAGAGAGTTTGCCTCAGCTTTAAGATAAACGGCTTAGTCAGAGTTTTTTTGTTAATTAAAAAATTATGCATATATGTATATGTAAATATACATATACATACATAAATAAAAGGAAAACTAAGCTGCATTATTTTTCAAGTATTTGTTATAGAAAAAAGCTAAGTTCCCATAGTCTATAGCATAATTCAAAATAAATTTAGTATTCTAAACATATATGTATATATCATATATCCCACACTCCATTTCCTTCATCCACTTAGCTCTTTAATAATCCATCTAATTTCACATTCTACTCAGATTTTGCTGTCATAAAACGTGCATTTACCAACACTAAAATAATAGCAAAACAATCTGCTGCTTTTCGCTTCTTCTTGACTTTTTGTTGCTTTCTTAAAGATTGCCAATCCAAAGAAACTTTCAGCCACATTAAACGGATGTGAAAAAAGAACAACAAAAACTTGCTTGGCGCTCTCTTATAAAGCGACCCTCCGTGCGGCATGCCGCATCGAGTGGCGTATTGTCTTGGCAGCTGCCACGCCCGCTGCCGCTGCCAGTGCCGCCCCTTGGAATCGCTTCATCTGATCTCTGTGTTTTTGTTGACATTTCGCGCGCATTTTATTTATATGCACTTTGCGAGCGACGCCAGATAATTGATTTTGTATCTAAAATACTTTATCGCATCTCTCTCCATCTCCCTCTCTCTCTCTCTCTCTCTCTGTCTCTGCTTCGCTGGGTGACAGGTCACGGAGGGCAGCATCGCCGAGGAGGCGGGCCTGCGCGTCGAGGATGTGATTGTGCGTATCAATGATACGGCTGCCATGCCCCTCACGCACGACGAAGCCCATCGCCTAATCATGAGCAGCGGTAGCGTGTTTTATTTCGGCGTGCATCGGTAAGTCGAACCGTTTGTTCCGTTACAGCCATTTGTCATAGGCCTAGCACCCATAGCGAACGTGAGGAGGAGGAGGAGATCTATGCGGGTCCCAAGCGCTTCCCAGTGAGCGCCAGTTCTTTGACCATGTCACCAACCGCATCCGCATCCGCAGCCACCTCGCCTTTGCCGTCGCTAACGGAAGCCACAAAAGCGTTCATGCCGGAACAGGAACAGGGCGAGGTTGCGCAACTGGAGGCGAATGTGGAGCTGGAATGTCGCAGCGCTGTGACGGAAATGCATTCGCATGCCAACGAGGACAGCCAGAACAACCAGGCGGAGCAGCAGAACCAGGCGGAGGCATCCACCAGCGTTGGGCAGGCAACGAATGGTGGCCTCTATTTGCCCGATTTGCCCGATCGGCCGTGCTCGGCGATGTCAGAGCAGACGGAAATTAAGCTGGTGGAGGAGGAAATTGCCGCAGTGCTGTCCGGCGAGTCGGAGGTGCTCAAGGAGCACAATGTGCTGGGGTGCGTTGACAGACAGCCAGACATGGATGCTCTTGCGAGCCTTAACCTGTTTCTATCTCATAGCGTTAATTTCTACAGAATCTTTCCCAAGCCGGGCGTCTGCATGACCAGCGACGTGCTGCGCTCGCTCAACGAGGAGGTGACCAAGACCAAGCTGGAGAAGGAGAAGGAGAATCGCAAGTGGTCCACGTTCCTCCAGCGACCGGATCGACCCGTCCCCAAGAGCAAGCAGCAGCTGGAGGCGGAACGCCGGGCGGCCAATGCCTACAAGGTGAAGATTGTGAAGTCGGCGCCACGCGACAAGTCGCCCATGGTGAGTAGCGTTCCATGCAAAGCACATAGCAAAGAGACACTGAACAGGCCGCAACTTAAGCCTGTGACAGCCGGAAGCCAAGCCAGCCCCAAAGGAAGCCACCCCACCACAACCGGAGCCAGAGCCGGAGCCGGAGCCGGAGCAGAAGCAGAAGCAGAAGCAGGTTGACCCGGTGGATGAGGAGCCATTGCCCACGGACAGCGAAGTCCCGAATTTGGAACAATTGCCAGACAATGGCAACAACGCGACGCCCGAGGAGACGGATGGCGAGCAGTTAGAGAAAACGGATGCGTCCAAAGAGGAGCCCGGACAGCAGACGGCCGACGAGCAACAAACAGCAATTGAGCCTAACGAAGGGGAGGGTCAACAGGCCGTGCCAGAGGGTGAGGGAGAGGGCAAGGGCGAGGGCAGCGGCGAGGCAACTCCGGCCAAAACCGATGAGGAGCTGGCACTGGAAAAACAACTGGCCGATGTGCAAAAACAGCTCGCAGCGCTGTCCTCGCTGCCGTCCACCATACAATCGACCCTGGATGCGGTGACCAAGCAGCTGGCCGAGCTGCTGCCCACATTCAAGCTGCAGCAGCAACAGCAGCAGCAGCAGCAGCGGGACGAGGAGCAGCCGGATGGCCAGCACGAAGGTACTGGCTGGAAAGTTATGGCCGAGGTTACAGTAATTAAATTTTTCTAATGGCACATTTTGCATACTTTCCCAACTACGCACACACACTAACACACACACAGGCATGTCGAGCTCTGCGGCCGACAAGGAGCAACAGCAGGTGCAGCCGGAAGAGACAGCACCTGAAAATAATGAGGATAAATGCGATGCCAATGACCGAGAAGTGGCAGAAATTTCGCTCTCGAATGGCGACAATCGCCAACTGGAGGAACATCAGGAGCAGCAGAAGCAGCAGCAGGAGCAGCTCGACGAGGAGCTAAGCTTCAAGAAGCAAAAGGTGAGTGTGAAAACTAATGCAAAGACTCAAGCCTAGAGTATATGTAGGGTATATATAATATGTATATAGAGAGCAGTGTATATAATACCATAACATATGAAACTATCCGTCCGTCCGTTCGTCCTGCTGGTTCCTGCACAGACACCTTTTCGTGCAGCTGCAAACTATGCCAACAGCTTTCCATTGGAAATCGAATTAAACGCTTGGGATCTCCGAGGCCGATTCGTTATTCCTGCATAACTCAATCTAGAGCTTAGAAAATTTCAAAGTTTCCCAACAAATGTCGACTAAGACTTTGTTTGGCCTTGAGTTGGTCTTAAATTGTTTTCCTTTTCGGTCTGTTTTTCTTAGCCTCATCTTTGTTTCATCTTGTTGGTGGCCAGCTGTGCCTCATCTCAGTTGGGTCAATCTTTTTTTCCCTCTCTTCTTCTTACTTTTTTGTCACTGGGCTTTTTCCTGGCCATTTCCCGCGCCCAACTCCACAAATCAAATTAACTAAAATGCCTTTTGGTTTTTGTCTTTTTCTACTTGCAGCATAATGTGCGCTTCCAAGTGTAGTTAGCTTAGTTAGCTTAAATCGAGTTTAAATTTTGATAAATTGCCAACGCATACACACACATATATATATGTATATAGAGTATATATGTAGTGTATGTAGACATATCAACTGCCAGTTAAATAAATGAGTTCCAAAAGCAAATCGAATCAGAGTCTGAGTCGCAGCGCCGGGGCAGAAAAAGGCAGAAACCAAAGACAATTAGTAGGCAGCGTGACAGCCAAACAAACAGGAAAAAAATAAAGAAAAGTGAAATGAAAAGAAAGGAAAGAAAGCAATGAAAAACCATGAAGAAAAACCAACGCATATAACCCGAAACGACTGCAAATTTGCACTACCTCAACTTCCCTCTCTCTCTCTCTCTCTTTCACTCACTCCCACTCTCTGTCTCTCTCTCTCTTTCTTTCTCCTACTCTATAAATGAAAATCTCTTAACATCTTCTTTGTATTCCTTTGGGCTGCTGCGTTGCGTTGCCTCGCCTGGCACTCTCTCTCTCTCTCTCTCTCATTCTCTCCATGCTTGTGTGTGTGTGTGTGGGGCATGTTTTTTGGGATGTGATGTGACATGCCAGAAACACAATGTCATTGAGGAGCTGGAGGAGCATTTGGTGCGCAAAAACAATCCCAGACGTTCGAAGCGCGCCTTTGGTCCCCTAACGCCATCATCGGAGCGTCCTCTGGTGCTGCCCGGCGGCAGGCGCTGGTATCGACCCAAGGATGCCTACAATGATGAATTCATTGCCGAAACTCTTAGCGCCCAGGCGGAGCTTATCACTGGCAGCACACTGGGGTGGGTACTCTGGCGGCAGCTCTATCACTTTTGTACCTTGTGCTGTTCGCATTCCCACATCTCTCACTCTCACTCTCACTCTCCCACGCTCACGCTCACTCTCAATCTCTGATCAGCATCCGCATCCATCCGCTCTGCAATTCACAATGCTTAATGCCATATTGTGCCCCGGCTGGCATTGGCTTTGCCTTATTGCCATCATAATGCCATATTGCCATAGCCACCGCACTGGCTCAACCCGTTCCCCATCCATCGACTCATCTGGCATATACTCTCACTCTCACTCTCATATCTCGTCTCTCATCTCTCGTCTCTCATTTTCCATGGCTCGCTTACATCAACGCACAATCGTCCGGCTTCATAATTTTGCGCATTAGCAGCTGCTGCCCCTACGAGAGCCCGTTGCTCGGCTACGATGCCAGGTATTACTTTGCTAGAGCATGGCATGGCTGGTGACAGCAATTCTATTCAGCATCCTCCCCTCGGCATCCCGCCCTCACATTACACAGCCCGCATCCATCAGCTAGCACAAAAGGATGCACTTTCATTAACATTATCATATTGAACGATTGTCTGTTGCCATCTCTCTCTCGCTCTCGCTCTGTCTGTCTCTCTCTCTCACTCTGTTTAATTTCTGTGTGTGCTTGGCTTGTAGTTGATTTGACTTTTCCAGTTGCAGTTCCAGTTGCAGTTGCAGCTCCTCTGGCATTCCAGTTCTTCTGCTGCTTTTGCATCTCTCTTGCTGTGCTTTGGCTGTAGTCCTTATATGCATGCTTACGTTTGCTTCTGTCTCGTCTCGTTTCTTTTGCAGATTGCATTTTGGAATCGCTTGTTCAATGGCGAGCACATAACACGCCAGCGCTTCAGGTAAGTTTCAGCTGCAACTTACCTATGCAACTTAAGCTCGCAACTTCGAATGCAACTTTCATTGTTAATAACTCGAAGAGCCTCTGCTTGCATTCCGTCGGTCCGCCCTAGTCTTGTACTTAACCACTGGGGGCAATGCATTGGCTTCAATTTCGGTAACGACTACGTGTACATTTACGTGAATACACTGGACAAAAGGGTGGGCAAACGGGTATATTCGTTCTGTAAATCTGCACTTTGCAGTTAGCTAAAAGCTAAGAAAGAGCTATATGCCAAACAGTAGTACAAATATATATAGTCCTAGTATATCACAGTTTGACAATCATTGCTTTAGCCCCAGATTCATAGTTAACAGAGAAGAGTTAACATGCTGCATACTCAAGCAGCTTAACTCCACAGATCTACTCAAATATATAGGTGCCACGCCCCCAACACCTACATATTACATATACAGTTTGACAATCACTGCTTTAGCTTCACAGCCTTCATCAAGTTGCGCACAGAGCATCCAAGCAGTCGGCTATGGCCGCTTGCAACGCTTGTATTTTTTTTTCTCGTTTCTGGTTACGTTTTTGCCTCGTTCTCGGTTCGATTCATCGGCCGCAGGGAGCTGCAGAGCCTCAGCGTGGCAAAGGCAGCACACAGGTTAGTTTGTCACATGGTTCATTGCATGGTCCCTGGCCACGGGCGAAGCTCTCTGGCTCAAGAGCTTCAACGTGACCAGCAGCACTTATTAAAATGCACATGCATGTCTGCCATTCCCCCCACTTTTCCTCTGGCTTTTGCTCTCACCATCCCCCCCTTTCCAGCGTTCCACTCTGTATGTTGTTTAAGCACTTTAGCTTTGATTTGACTTTTCGTAGGGTCAACTTCATGAAGTACCAAAAGCCGGAGCGCAAAATCGACCTAAATCGCAGCGAGGTATATAAAGTCATACATCATCTGGATCGTGCACCTGTCCGTGGCATTGAGGTGCGTGCACCACTCGTGGCAGCCGAATCGGATATACGCCAAGCGTTGCAGTCGTAGAATTCCCATTAAGCAGTTCTGTTCAACCAATGTAATAATATTCTAAGCAGCTCGACAAATATATAGATGAAAAACTATGAATATGTGCGGGCTTAAGTATTTGCTTGTTGTTATTGTTGTTGTTGTTGTTGTCGTTGTTGCTAATGTGTTATTACATAATTTGTGAGTGTGTGTGCGTATGTGTGTGTTTCTGTGCAGCACGGCGTATGTGTAATATGCCAAGTGTCAAACGGCTGCGAATTGTTATGCATGTTGGCAGCCGCAGGGCGCTTGCTCTTGCAATTTTCTTTTGCATAAACACGCGACACCCACATACACACTCTCTCACTGTGTGTGTGTGTGTGTGTGTGTGTGTGTGACATGCTTTTGGAATTTGCATATGTTAAAGTAAATGAATTGGGCTGTAAACGAAATGAAACCAAATTGCAAAATGACAGCCAGCAGCACAATATAACAATAAACTCGTATTTATGTAGTTATGAGCACACACACACACACACACACAGATGGTATATCAAGTTCAGATTCGAAATGGTTGTCACGTTATGCCGGGTCGAAGGTTGCGCACATTTCACTTGCCCTCGGTCACAGGCACGCATAAGTATGCGGATACTATGGTTATATTCGCGTTAACGCACACGGATATCAAATTATTAGCCATTTGTTTTTTTTTTTATTATTTTCCTCTTCTTGTATTTTTGCTTCTTTGACTTTCGTTAAAAGTCGTAAAAACGCGCCAAGTACGCGAAAGTTATGATTAGATTACGTTGCGGACTCGCACTTCGCTCAGCACTCGGCGACGTGACTTTGATGGCGTCTCGTCCTGAACTGTCACTGTCACAATATGTTGGCATTTTGACTTCGCATTATCACTGAAGTTGGCGCTGGCGCCCAGTCCCCACACAACATGTTGGCATAGTCCTTTGAGTGGAGTTGAGTTGCGTTTCACTCGAGACTTGGGACAGCTTTCTATGTTGGCCACAGCGAGCTTTTCAACAGCAGCGAGCTTGAGTCGAACGTAGCCGAGCTTTGACGGTGTTTTGTGCCAGATGAAATTAGTAACAGGCCAGCCTCAACTCAAGCATGTTGGCTGGCTAAAGGAAAAACAGCATTTTCGTTGTAATAGGCTCAAAACTTAATTAAAAATCATTGTAATATGCCAAAAATATTATAATAAAATCTAATATTCCAAAGACTAAATGTATTCAGTTTTAACTTAAAAGTTCGAAAAGGCTTAGCTAGGTATTTAAGAAACTTATTCACAACGTCAGCCATGAGGATCAAGCGTCTATTCTTTACAAGAAGTTTCTGTGCTAAAGCATTTGTATGCTTCACTTCATAGCTGCACTCAGTGTGTCGCTCACTCATATTAAATACTGAAAGGTAATTCCATCATAACCAATGGCATTGATCGAGAGCAATAGCTAAACGACAAATTGACCAATGAGCAATATTTGAGCTGCAGACATGAAATAGCTCACTACATTTTATACACGCACACTAAACGAGCAAAGAGAGCGGCAGCACGAGCCATTCCATTTACTTATAACGGCGCCTAAGCGATCGATGGACCAATGGCGTAGGAGCAGCAGCCATCAATTAGCTCTTCTCTTTGTCTCACACGCTCGTCTCGCGCTCTTCACACATGAACAGGATCGTGAGTAGCAGCAAAGTTCGTTCGCTAACTACAAGCTATCTGTCTCACTCTAACCCTTACGCTTATATACGCACATTTGGTTGTCCATTTTCTGCAGCTAAAGCAAACGACATTTGATTTAGTTTTATGTTTTATTTTGAATTTGAATTAAACAAACTAGACAACAACTACTTAAGAGTAAGTATCGTACGAGTACAAGTACATGCAAGTTACATAAAAATAGGTTAAGTTCGTAATGCCAGTCGCACCGAACGGATATATGTGTATATATGTATGTATGCTTTAATTTAAATCGGATTACGACTAATAAGACAATAAGTATAGGTAATTCCAAAAAAAGGCAAAAACTTACAGCAGCTACGTCACAACGGGGCGTTCACTTTAGAAGTGTGCGCTAAGCGAAGTACGCAAAATTTAGTTTTATGTTTTTTCTTGTTCTCAATAAATTTCTATTCAATAAATTTAATATTTTTAAAACTTTTTATATATTTTTTTGTTTATATATATATATATATATTTTGTGTAGTTAAATCTTTTTTTTTTTTGGGGATTTTAGTTTGTGTGTGTTTGACACTAATTATCACTACGCCAGTAGAAGCCAAATAGTTTGATTTTGTTTCTAAGAATGCTTCTTCGTGTTCATTGCTCTTTCGATGAGACTAAACCGAGTTTATTATTGTAAATATAGTTATATATATATACATATATATATAGATATATATACGTGTGTGTATGTATGTATATGCAAATTTATTTATTGCTAATAATACGCGAGAAACGAGCAAATAATCAACGAGAATAAATCAAATATACATACATATATGTATGTTCTCACTTTTCACTTATCATTTTCATGTGTATGTGTGAGGCAAAGTTTTCGTCTTTGTTTTTGTTGCTTCTATTCTCATAAATAGTTTTTTGTGTTTTGTTTTTTTTTTTTTTCGCTAAGCAAACATTTTGTCATAAGGCATAAATGCGGGTCCTCGGTGCACACCAGATGCTTAACGAACGTGAGTCTTTTCTTTGAATCTCTTGTTCAGAATCGCTCATTGGTTATCAGTTTGAAGTAATCCGTTATCGGTCATCGACTATCATTTATCGGTTATTCAGCTACGAATTGGTACTTGTATTTAGCACACCACGTCGCGTGGCTCATGCCTTCTTTCCCTTTCATTTCCTCTTTAGGTACAACGTTTTCTCTATCCACTTGAGTTTTCAGCTCTGCCACCCACCTCAATCAGCTGTGACCCTTACAATCTAATAGGTTTTCAGGTGTGTTTCTCCTTTTTTTGTTTCTTTGTTTACTTTTAGGCTACATCCTTCTCTCTAAATACTAATGCAGGTAGTTCGTTAACACGATCACCATAAATTTCTCACAAACGATTTGTGTTTGTATTTGTTGCTGGTTTTGTTGCTGTTGTTGTTGTTGTTGCTTTGTTTGCTTTTGTTGGGACGCGGCTTGGCTTTAATACTTTGAATACTTAGATTAAAAAACGAACTAATTAAATTTGGCCTAAACCTGAGCTCGGACATGGTCCGACTACAGTTGCACCTAAGTCACTAAGCTGGTATGGTCGTCTGCTCGTAGAAGTCGGGCTCATCCTCATCGGCCTTGACCTCGCTGCCATCCAACTAAGGGAAGCGTAAAGAAAGATGATATTCAATTATTACAAATTTTTACAAGTTTTAGATTAGATTAGATTGGATTGTGCCATTTACCGCTTGCAATTCCTCTGGCTTATAGATCGAACCCAAGAGCTGTCGTATGGGCACCATCAGTATGAGGAAGAAGGGAAAAGCCAGTGAGAACTTGGATGACTTGACCGTCCACAGGACAACCAGGCAGAGCACCTGTATGGCCGTAAACAGATTCATCTTCCAGGGTCGCACACGCTTCACGTAGTTTGTGGGTGGATAGTGCTTGACTGGCATGAAATACAGTCTTATGCTGGAATACAAGAATCGAAACAGTTTAGCACAGTTCTCGAGGGCTTCAATCGATCCTTGCTAACCGTTCAAAGAGCTGCACGCCACTCATCGAGGCCACGCCCATATAGAGAAAGACGCCAAAGAGCACGGCCATGGGTATGAGTCGAAGCAGCGGCGCCATCAGCACCGACAGCCCGATCATGACGCACACAAAGAAGCCGGACAAACGCTGCTCCTTCACGTCAATGATGCGCGGCGATTCACCGGGTGCGTGAGTCCTGCACAGATCAGAAGATGAAGAAGTGAAATAGTTAGTCATGCTCTGAAGAGCAGCGAGATCAGGAGTAGTAGGTATACCCACCGAGACATAATTGTCACAGACGAGACATGGGTCACGGATCGCACGGTGGCTGCGCAATGCCAGGGCATGCCGAAGAGGCCGCAGAAGGTGTTCAGCAGGCAGAGCAGCACAATGTCCCAGTGCAGGCCGGAGCCCTTCTTGAGGCCGCGGTCGGGCTTGTCGACAATCAGCTCGGATATCTGGGACTCCATGAAGATCAGGATGTAGACCAGCAGAGCTGGCACCGCACAGGCGAACGGCACCCAGGTCTCGCACGGATTGAAGCCAATGAACCAGCCGCGGCGCACCGGATCGCTGGGCGACAGACCCTCGGGCACCACCAGCTTCTCGGTGTAAACGGACGGCACCAAATAGTCGACCAGCACGAACATGGCTATGGAAATGGGCACGCCGAAGTCGCCCAGCGCACGGCGGGCGTTGCGGCCGAGGAAGTGCGAGTTGCGGAAGAGTTTCAGGTAGTAGGCAACCACAAAGGTGGCCAGAGTCAGTATGGTGCAGAAGAGCGCCGTGTTGGGCTGGTTCGTGGGTATCTTGGGCAGCGCTGGAGGCGCCACTGTGGAGCTGGCGTTCACCAGAGTCACGCTTGCATTGAAGTTCGTCATATTGTGCTGCACCAGCGTCGGCGGCGGCAGATTGTAGTCGGGCAGCAGCGGATTGAGCTTGTAGATGGACACCAGCTTCATCATAGTCTCCACAATGTAGATGAGCGTGATCAGCGCCGAGAAGATCTCCTGCGTGAACCGCGTCAGCAGCCGCACATAGACGCTGCCCTCGAAGGCGGACACGCACAGCGCTATGATGATCAGCCACACGCCCACGTAGACGCGCACCGATAGAAAGTCGAAGTGGTACTCGTTGCAGAACACAATCAGCGCCTCATCGAAGAGCAGCAGCGGTCCGGTGGTGCCAATGATGACGAGCGGCTGGCAGGACAGACAGTGGAAGACGATGCCCACCAGGGAGCAGGCAATCAGCGTCTCCGGTATGCCGATCCAGTTGTCCGTCTTCGCCGAGGCCAGGCCACCGAAGGTGATGGCCGTCGATAGGCAGGCGAAGTACATGAAGATGGTGGCCGCCAGTGTCTCCGTGTTGAGTCCGTCGCGTATGTCGCTCTTGTACATGGGCATGCGACGCTTCAGGTCGTTGCACAGGCCGCCCCACAGTCGATGCGTCTTGTCCAGGGGACTGGGGCGCTTCTTCTTGCCATCGTCGTCGTCGTCGTCGTCGCCATCGCCGCCGGGGCCACCTGGGCCGGTGATGGCGCCCAGTGCCTGCTTCTCGAGCAGCGCCTTCTCCTCATCCCTGCCGATTTTGATCATCTCGCTGTCGCGCTTCACCTGCAGCGCCTTGATCTTGCGCGTGCGAATCCAGTCTTTCTTGGCCTTCAGCTCGTCGAAGGGCAGCAGATCGTGACGGTCCCAGTTGCCAGGCGGCAGCACAATGGAATCATCCAGGAACTCGTTGATGGCCGACAGCAGATCGCGGCGATCGTCCGCCTTGTAGGCAATGGCATGGAAGTGCTCGTTGGCCATCAGCGTGGAGATGGAGCGACCCACCTCATGGTAGTCCAGATCGAAGTTGCGCGGACCCAGCAGCACGAACATGAAGCGCACCGGCACGGGCACCTCCGTCAGTGTGGGCATCAGCACGCCCTCCGACAGACGCACAAAGGCGATTGTGGGCTGCTCGAGGAACTCCACGGCGCCCACCTGCGAGGGTGTTCAGATCAGTTAAACCTTTCGCAGATATCTATTTAATGGAACTTACCAACACTGTCGTAGCCTCGGCTCCGGCGGGTATGCGCTTGAGGATGGTGTCATTCTGCAGCTTCTTGAGATCCTCCTGCGAGGAAGAGTACATGTCGTCCTTCATGTCGATCTTGAGCTCGTTGCTGCGCTTGCTGCCGCCAATCTCGCTGGCCGGCATTATCTTGATCTTCTTGTCATCCGTGCTGCCCGAGAGGTTCTGTGTGGGCGAGCCAATGGAGAGGGTATTAAAGTATTCCCGTTAAGCCGGACATCGGGTGTTAACACCTTAAACCGAATTTTACAACAAGCACAACATGCAGAACATCGAACAGGCGTGCACTTAAGGGTTAAAGGCTGAGTTAACGGTGCATTTTGAGGCTAAGTTTTTTGTTTTTCTTTTGCTATTCTTTTTTTTTTTTTTTGAGGTTAAGGACAAGCTAACTTACGAGTAAGTCGATAAACAAACACAACACAATTGAGAACTTGCCAATCGTGAAGTTGGAGAGCATTTAAAGTGGTACTAAGAGAGGGGGAGTAGCTACGTGGTGGGTGGTGGCTAGGTGGGCTAAAAAAGAAATGGCTCGATTTCTAAAGCACTGCAACAACACAGGGAATGAAACTGTCTAATATTGTGAAAGAAATGCGTATATCGTATACCCTTGCAGTTGAGGGAATAGAGGCTAGTAGAGATCTACATATGTGAAAGACTTATGTATATGATATTATCGGAAGAACGATTGGTAGCATATAGAGTTTGTGAGATGAGGCATCACTGGCTCTCAGACCCAGGTTTCTTGGCTAGGCCTTTCCAAATCAAATACCATTATGAGTATAGATATTTTCTGGAATATATGTCAAGAGAGAGCTTCATCTATCGATAGCTAACTAAGCTAACTAATACTCATATTATTCTTTGAAAGATCTCTCATAGTTTTAGGCATATGTGAAAGACAAATGCATATTAATAGAACCATCTTAAGTATATGTAGTCTAGTCTTCTTGCATAATCGAATTCTACATTTTATGTGCTCTACATTTTAGATCCCAAGATCTCTATAGAGCTGCAAACATTCCTTGGCAACAGACAATAGCATATGACAATACTCTAGCTAGTTTTCTTTATTCCTAGATCTGCAAAGGTATTCAATCTGCGGCTTGCCGACAGAACTTATCTTTTATAGATAACCAATTCAATTCGGTTGCAGTTTCATTCCCTGATTATGAATTTTATTTGGGGGGGAAAAAGGCTTTTTGTTTTCTTTAAAATTGCTTGTCAAATAGGGCTTTAAAACTTATTACACCCAGATACGATGAGGTCGTCGAGTGTCGTCGATGGTCTATGGCGCCCAGATTGAGCATCGCCGATGGCGGCGCACTGGTGCTCACACAGATGCTGCGTCTCGTTTTGGCTGATCGTTGTAGGTATTGTTGTTGTAGTTGATGTAGCTGTTGTTGTTGTTGTAGCTGTTGTTGCTGTTGCAGCTGCTGAGTGGCCTCGGCGCCCATCCAAAGAAGCTTTTTGGTGTGGTGCGCAAATGTGAGACAAATGTGTGTGTGTTCAGTGTGCATACAATACATACATATAAGTATATATGTATATAGGGTAAGTGATATATATATATATATATAGTTTGGTATATATATATATTTGGGCAAATGGGCAAAACAATAAGAGTCGCATTAAACGAAAGTAAAGAAGAGTCAAAAGAAACACAGGACAAAAGCAGCTTGATAAGTACGTCTCTTGACTATATATATATATGTCATATATATGCACATATATATGTTTATTATATTCTTATATATGTATATATGCTTATATACAAAAGTCGTTCATTACCGATTTGGGTAGAAGATGCTGTTGGTGTTGTAGTTGTTGTAGTTGTTATTGTAGTAGTAGTAGTTGTAGTTGTTGTTGTTGTTGGTGTACGAGTATGGTTGATGTGAGAATGTAGCACAGTTATGGGCGCATTTATGCAGAAATAGACAAGAGCATAGTATGAACACGATCAAAATGATTAACAAATTTTGGATAACACATCATATTTAAAGCCAATTTATAGCGATAACAGGACACGCACTGAATGTATGCAAGTTGTTATATGTAAGTGAGTTAGATAGATATGTAGTTCAATTGATAGAGATCAACGCGATTGCGGATCTCCGTCTTACCTGCAGACTCGTATAGCTGTTGTATTTGCGCTTGGTGAAGGGCAGCACGCCCTGGTGCTCGTTCACGTGCCGGTGGCGCAACAGCAACGAGCGCATGACCGATGGCTTGTCATTGATATTGATAAGATCATCGACCACCATCTGCACAGCAAAAACTCAGTTAAGTAGGGAATCGGGGGCGAGAGATAAAGAGAGAGAGCGAGAGCGAGAGAGACTGTGTGTTGCTTACCTGTTCGACCACACGATAGGCAACCGCTGGCAGATCCTTCTCGTTGAGGTCCAGCAGCACAACGCCCGTTTCCAGGCAGCGACGCAAATTGAGCAGCGAGTGGAATGAGAGGGAGGCAACATGCGGTTTGCCCCAGCGATCGGAGCCCTCCTCCACATCCTCCTCGTATTTGATCCAGCGCGCAGTCTCCTTCCACTCGCGATCCTCGCCCACGCCCGTGAGCTCATCCAGCTGCACAAAGATCTGAAACGCAAATACCATTCTCAGTCTATGACTCTACCGAGAGCAACACGGATGCTCAATGCTCACCTCATGTGGACTGTGATCGACCTCGGGCTTCTTGTTTTGAAACGGTGAAATTGTTATTTGCGGCAATTCGCGCAGCTTGATGGACGAATGGTGAATCTTGTGGCGTCGCAGGGCGCGTGGATCATCCGAACGATGTGATCTCAGCTCATTGAGATCAGCTTCCTAGAGTGCAAAATAAAACAACGACATTAGCAACATGTTCAAGACAGCGCAAGGGCTTTAAGCATAAGGACTTTCAGCTAGGGGCTGTCATCAACCTGTGTAGCCGGCGCTTGGGCATTTGTCTACATTGAGTTGGATGTGAATCCGAGCATGGGAGGCAGCAAGAAAAGCAATTATAACGAAACGTATTTGACTGGTTTAGTTTTCTTTTTTTTGGTTAGGTTAACTAAAACCATAGTCAGGGTTAATCAAGAGGTGAATTATCTAACTGGGTTAAGGATGAGGTGAACTAGCTAGAGTTACGGCTGGCCTACCTCCAATGCCGTGTCCTCAGGCTGCACAGAGATCCTACGCGCACCTGCATCACCGTTCTCCTCGATTGTCTTTTTGGGTTCCACGCTGTCCTGATGTGAGAATTTACGCTGTCTATAATACTGATGGCGGCTGTGGAAGATCAAAGAGTTCAGATTTGATTAACATATAAATGATATGATATGATTTCGCAATCTCTGTCAGACCTTTTTCTGCGTTTGCGTTCGTGCGATTGATCCGTGGGCTGTTCATCATAGCTCAGACTGGGCGGTGTGATGACAATTTTCTTTTTGGCATCACCGAACTGCACGTGCTTCTCATCGCCCGAGTTGTCCGAGTGATCGCCGTGTCCAGCCCGTTCCGAGACTAGTGGAAAGTCCTCGGGTATATCATCATAGTTTTGTGCATTAGTCAATTGCTCCGTTTGGCTTTCGTATTCCGAATCCTCTTCAATGTTTAAATCATTTGTGCGTGCTGCCGATGAATGCATGTTATAGAGGGTATCTGCTGGTCGAGTCAACGCCATGCTCTACTCACTGCTCTTTTTGCGCGAACCAATTGGCTGCTGACTGTTGTCCTGGAAAGTGCTTACATCGAACTTCTCTTTGCGTTGCTTGGCTCCGGCAAAGACCTTTTCCATTTCCGAGTCCAGCAGCACTTCGTCGGGATCTTCATTGCCGGACTGCAAGTGATAAGAGTGAAATATTGTTGAATTGAAGCATGTGTGGAATGACATTCTCTACTCAATTGGCCGTTTATTTTTGTTTTTTTTTTTTCTCATCTCTTCTGGTCACGTTATGTGACTCAAGACAGCAACAACAAAAAACTTTTCAATTAAAAATCTATAAAAAATATTCAGTCATGTGACTCGCCATTATTGTTATTATTGTTATTGTTGTTGTTGTTGTTGTCGCCGTCATCATCTTCGTCTTGTCATGTGTAAATATAATTCTGTAAATATTGACCCAACTCTGCCTCTTGCCACACACAGAGAGAAGACGAAGTCCGCGAACTTCTCTACGCTCAGACAGTCAAAAGTACGTCAATATATCAATATCTAACTATCAACATACACATACATATATATATATATATATATACATATATATACCACATATCATATATCATACAATCGTAGAGTGGATCGTACCCTCTGTAAGCATATTTAATGGCGTTTATGTTAATTGGTTTTAATCGAACTCAATTGATTTTCATAGTGACGAATGCATTGATTGTGCCATTTCAAATTGCCAGCCATATATCATGTGCTATAGTTGTTGTTGTTGTTGTTGCTTGATTAGTCAAATATTTACGCTATCTTGTTATATACGTATCAATCAGCTATGAAATAGCACTCAAGTCTAGCTGAAATCAGTGCGAAGGCTAAAGATATCAAAGAGTCTGCAGAGCGAACTCGGAATAATCAAATTAAAGCAATGACATATACGTAGATCAATTTGAGCTGAGAAAATGCATGGCATTGAGTAGGAGATATTCACACCCTATAGCATATACATATAATAAGCAGATCTGTTACATATGGGTTCGAGTTATTCCGGGCATAGTTTTTTTAATGGATCTTCAGCTTATTATACTAGAAATTGTGCAAATCGAGCTTTGTTTGAGCCCATCTGTAGTTCATTCTCGCATTGATCGTATTGTAACCCATTCATTCATATATGTATTCAAGTGCCAATAGACAGCTCGTCATACAAGTTCCATAAATTTAGAAAATTTTATAGCCAGACAGAGACAGAGACAGAGACGGAGACCGAGTGACTATCACTCGGAAAGCACAAAAACTGGTTAAGTAACACTCATCTCTCACTCTCACTCTCCCTCTCTCTCTCCCTCTATCTCTCTCTCTCTTTCTCTCTCTCTCCCTCTCTCTCTCCCTCTCTCTCTCTTTCTCTCTCTCTCTCTCCTGCTCTCTGTTTACCTTTGCAAAATATAATAAACTCTGTTGTCTTTAATAAACCACACAGTTTAATGGACATATCGACTTTGATTACATTTTTCTCCCAATAATTCAATTCCTTTTGTATAGCTCGGCGCTTTATCTTTCTCTGGGCCCACATCACAGCACGCAGTTAATGCCTGACGTATGTAAATTCATTCATCACGAGCATATATAAAGCCAAGTTAAATTAGATTATGTGCGCCATTAGCCCACTGTGTGTCAGCGGCTTTAAAGCCAACGTTTTTCACCTGCGCACCTGCACACCTGGCGCCTGGCACAGGACACGCAGCTTTAATGGTGTTTGCCTTCGACATTGCCATAGAAGTGAAAACAACATGAAATCCATCTTAGCCCTAAACACACACGCGTGAAATGAAAATGACTATGAAATTAACTTCCCTCTCCCCCTCTCCGTCTCTCTCTCTCTCTCTTTGTGTACTTGTCTCTTATTGTGCACCTGCCACAGCCACGCCCCTTTTTGCCATCACACTCATACAATATTTTATGCTAAATTTGCCTAATAACTTTATGATAACGCTCAAGGTAGAACTGTCAATTGCGTCGCTGATAAGCCCAGCGAAAGGGAAAACAATGGGCTAGCGTAGAAAACAAAAGGAAAATCGAGGAAATGGAAGACAATGGGAAAACAAAACAACGAGCTTCAATTCAATTCAATTCAGTTAGCCTGCAAGTTTATAAATAGAAAATTTAATAACGCTGAGAGCATGCACGTGGGAATACCCAATGTGTGTCCTGTCTATCTAACTATCTGTGTGTGTGTGTGTGTGTGTGTGTACGATAAGTCAAAGCGTAACGCGCCCCGTTACGTTAATTAATCGATAGCAGCGCGTGTGGGCAACGGAGTAGAGGAGCAGAGGAGCAGCTCGCCTAGCTCTATATGCATATTATAATGATAGAGATGACAATAATGATAACAACAATCATCATAATTATGCTGATGGCGATGATGATATTGGATCGTAATAATGCTGCGATGTGGCGCTGCCATTTGTGATTAGCAGCCAGACAGAACACGAAAAGTGTTTTGTCATATAGCCATTAGCCAAGGCCATCATTATGAGTTAACCACCAGCTACAACCTGAGCACCACCCACCAGCCACCGCCTCACTGATAGCATTAGAGCGAGCGCGAGCGTGCTTTAGCCAAACGAACTGTGCAACAATGTCAGCGTCGCTTATCAAAATAATCGATGGCGTTTTCTATTCCATTTTATTCGATTCGTTTTTTGTTCTCTTTGGTTTTGTTTTGGTTTTTTGCCCACCTGCAACGCCCACACCAAAACAGGAAAAAAACACACACACACACACACACACCGCAACAACAACAACAACAGCCAAATGAGTCCCGGTATGCCGGCCCTCCTCCTCTCTACCACGCCACGCCCACTCAACTGTCTGAGCTGTCAATTTTCGTTTGGCGCTGTTTGCTTTGCGTTTTGCTAAATTAATATGAAAATGCCGACGTTGTTTCAGACGACAACGCAAGTTGTCTAAATACAACAACAACAACAGCAGCGAGTACAATAAATACAAAACCACAACAACAATAAATTTTGCAGTAGCCCCAAAGCCGAGTCAAGCACTTAGGCATCCATTTAAATTTAATTTCCCTTGGTGACTTTTTTTTTTTTTCTTTTTGTTAAATATTTCAACTGAAAAATAAATCTAATCATATTTTGACAGTTCGTCAAAAAATTGTGAAAAGATCACAGAATGCACAACAGTCGAATATTTGTCTTCAGACCTTGAAAAACAATTTATATTTGGGCTAAAAATAATATTATATAATGTGTGGGACATTTTCGCTATGATCTATGGCCAAATACGTCAAAGCCAGATAAACCAAGTTCATGTTCAGCTGGGACTTTGAATAGATATTAGATCACAGCTCGAACTCCACTGAAGTAAACCCCTTAGCTTTTGCCCTAACTTATTTCCATTTAAACAAGCATCAATATATCCATTTCCATTATTCAATTGGCTTTCAATTGCCAAGTAAAGTAAATAAAACTCTTTGAAAAGTTCCACAGAATTGGGCTGCACTGTGACTGCAGTTCAACTGAACCAGTTCACTTGAGCAACTCAGTTAACTAGAGAACTAAGCGCGAGCTTTTCAATTTTGTCCCAACTAACACAACTTCAATTATCAATTGATTCATAAACTTTTCAACTGAACGCAGCAAAGTTACGAAAAATGTTTCAAATTGAATTTCGTGTTATTTGTGTTGGCACTTAGGTGTGCAGCAAGGCGTAAACGCTCACAGATACGCAGATACAGATACAGTTGCAAATAGGGATTGAGATACACATTCGAATCTGCTCAAACTGAGGCACGCACCCGCATTTAGCTGCTCGTCTGCTTAAAAAGTTAGTCATGTGTGAGTGTGTGAGTGTTTCTGATGCGGTTTGACAACATTTAACTGTTAGCGGGTGCTCGGGGCTCACTTGGGGGTGCACACAGCACGTGACTTATAAGTCATAAGCAAGTTATGCGGTCGTTGGGCTAAGCAACTTTTTGGCCGGCATGTTGTTGCATGTTGTCAGCCAAATTGAATCAAATTGTGGCAAACAACTTGAACAGATTTGAGTGTTTGCGGCAATTGTTGTTGTTGCTGCTGCTGCTGCCGCCAGTTTGTTTAAGCAGCTGGGCCCCATAAGTTGTACAAGTCAAGTTTTAGCCGTTCGTGCTTAACTTTTCATCACCTCTTCGCAATAAAAAGAAAATAAGAAAAGAAGACGCCTTCGTCTCGAGTTTCGTGGCACTTTCCACGACATGCTCATGTCCATGTCCATGTCCATGTCCACCACGTCCATGTCAGCGGCACATTGCCATTCCCAGACACTCGCTGTTGCCTCAGCCACTTTGACACTCGCTGCCTGACACTCTCTGCCTCTTCACATGCCACTCGCCCCTCGCCACCCGTTCTCGCCACATCAGCTGAGTGCTCAAATTTTCCGCCTAAAATGGCCTCTTCTCCCGTAAAGGAGAAAGTTAAAGCGAAAGTGCAGGATGCTCGGATACCCTATTGATTGTCGCATGGCGCGGGGAGTATTCGCTATGTATTTAGTAATTAATTATTACATAATTGCTGTTATTAATTACTGAAAAATTAGTGATTAAATGCCAAGTTATTAAAAACAATTATTGAGTAATTTTTAAGAATTATAGAATTATTTCAATGCCAGAGTAATTGGAAAGTAATTTCTGAACAATTACAAAGTAATTTCAAAAGAAGTAGAGAGTAATTACAGAGTAAATATATGTATTTATATTAAAATCGAAGTATTATATTTGCAAGAATTTTAAAGTAATCAAGATACAACGTAAGAACACCCTAAAATATATACTCCTATGCTTATGAATATTACAAATCATTAACAGACCAATTACTGAATGCATACAGTACACTTACAGTACATAAACAGTCCGAATACTAACAGAGTGTATTTCCAAAGTACCTACAGTATATTAATTTACTTCATATTTACATACATAGTATTTACATTGATTTCCCTACCCATACATATCATTTGCCTAATATCTACATATTAACATATAGTCACTTTAATAGGCTTTTAAACATTTTATTTAGTTTTAATTAGGGCCAATAAAAATATTTTGTATAACCTACTCCCCAGCGTAATTGGAAATAAAGTACAGAGCAATTACATGAAAATGCCCATTAAAAAAACAAAAAAACAATAAGCTGAGGAGTAATTGACTGTCAATAGCAATGACAACAGTCCGAATCAAAGGGCAATGGGCCTTGCAGCCAAAAATTAACTATATATATACTATGTGTGGCACGCATTCTAATCACATGAATTCGTGGGGTCGTAAACTCAACTGAAACTCTCTTCCAGCCGTAATAATTCTTATCGAGAGCAGCGAAAACAGGAAGCACAACAACAAATTTTCCAGGACATGAAGCAAACTCGTTTAACTTTACATTTTCCGCTTGACTCGGAAAAATCAGGGAAAACATATTCAAAAATAATATTGAAAAAATAAGGAAAATACAAGAAAGATAAGTAAAGTAAATAAAGAAAACAAAGAAATGTTGCGCATAATTTTCTTCGAATCTGAAGTTCGATTTTGGGGGGCGAAGCGTTTCGTAGATATTTTGTTTGCACAAATTAACGATGCTTCGTTTCGTTTGTATCTGTCCGTCAGCCTAACGCGCTGTGTGTGTGTATGTGTGTGTGTGTGTGTGTGTGATTGTGCGTGTGTGTTAATTTGATGAGAATTTTCGCAGCGGAAATGCTTGCTGAAGGACAGGAAGGCCGTGCGACAGGCGTATAGCATACTGTGTATGTATGTGTGTGTATGTGTGTGGGTGTGAGGGTAGGGATGGCGACAGCGTGAGTGAGTGACAAGGGGTAGGCGTAGCTGGGGCCGGACAGGCACGTGCAAAGGTTAAAGCGTTCATTGTGCTCTTAAAGGCGCTAAAACATAATGTAATTGAGCTGACAAAGCAACACACACACACACACACACACACACAAACACACACACACATACACGCACAGATATTTAGATGTAATTCTTGCTGCTCTCGTAATAGCCAGAAAAGTGTTGCATACTTCAAGGTCAACCTGGCCTCTATCACTCTCTGTGTATGTGTGTGTGTGTGTGTGTGTGTGTGTGTATGCATGCGTGTGTGTGATATGAGCGAATGATACTTAAATTGAAATTGGTTTTCACTTGGGTGGCTGCTGTGTGAATTATGCTTGCCCTGCGAATGTATTCAAAGTACCCACACACACACACACACACGGGCGCACGCACGCACGCACACACAGATTTACAGTTACGACCGCAAAAGTGTGCAAAGATGAGCCATAAAAGATGCTCTGTCCATGGCCGCGCCCCGTCCGTTTTTTTGCGCCCATTTTTAGTATTACATGACATTGCGCTGCGACTGCCCGAAATAGTAGGCAGCATATCCGACCATATATATAGGTGTATATGTGTGTGTGTGTGTGTGTCTTTGTATTAAATAGAAGCTAGCCAATTCCCTGCTTCACTTGTTGTGCCAAAATTCCAGCTAAAATATCAAACAATCTGTAAGAGTATGTGTGTGAGTGTGTGTGTGTGTGTGTGATATTGTGTGTGTATCTGCGTGCACGCTTAGCTTCAATTTTATCATATATATTTTTCAAGGCTGCACGCTCTTAAAAACTTTGCAGGTATTTAGCATTTAGTTTATATTTTAACTAGGCTCAGAGTTTAATCAGAACATGCAGCAATTGTTTTTTTTTTTTATATTATTTTACCTTCAATTATGAACTCGATGGCAAAGACAAGAGTTTTTTTCACATTTCCTTTGCAGTCAGCGCAATTTTCACAAGTTTTTCTGCTGCTGTTTTTGGGAGTTTTTTTATTCGTTTTTCCTTTTCGTTGTTATGATTATAATTTTTATTAACAGTTGCTGCTTGGCTGCCTGTTGCACTTTGACCCGCGGAGCTGCTTAACAGTTCACTGCAGCAGCAACTAGCAAAAGATAGAGGACAAATACATATATATAGAGATACGCACGCACGCACGCACACACGCACACAGAGACAGCGCGTGGGGTAACGGAACAGCGCGCGCTCTCAAGCCTAAAAATGTTGTGGCGTCTGGGAAGGCTTCCCAGCAAATGTCGTGACTGGCGGCTGCTGGTGCCATGGCCAGCACTGCGATTGCTACACACATGTTACCTGCGCCGGCGCACGATAGAGGCGCGCGCGTATAACTGTAGCATAGTTAACAGCTGCTGGCTGCGCTGCCGACGGCGCTGCAGCGCACACAGCTGTTCTCACGGCCGCTGCCCGCTGCCGTTGGCGTTGGCTGTGGCCCAAACGAGAGTTTTACAACCGTTTGCTGACGTAAATCACAAATGCACTTTACGTTGCGTCCCAAAAACACAACACAAAAACAACGCAACAGCCAAAGAGCTTTGCCTGAAAGCTCTGCGGGCAGCGCAGTCAGTAGCTGCAGCAGCACGCACACACATATACAATGTGAACGAATGCCAAAAGCTTTCACAAGCTAAAGGTGAAAACGACTGCCAGAGAGAGAGCGAGAGAGGAAGAGAGAGAGCGCGCGCGCTAGCAAAGGAGAGCAAGTAGCGAAAGCGAGCCTTGCACACGGTCAAGGTCAGCTGCTTTGGCGGGCGTGTGTCGCCTGTGCATGGGGTGGCATTCGACAAAAGCTTTGGTGGCAGAAAAGCTTCCGCTTTTACCCTAAAATTATTCAAATTATGAACTCTTCACTGCACAAGGACCCAGCCAGACTTGTGCAATCTTAAGGAAAAACAAACAAAGTCTATATATAGAAAACATTTAATTAAACGAAAATATATATTTATAGATGCAAGGCAAGCGGATGATAGAAAAAAAAAAAACCCTCAGCTCTATGGGCGAGCTTTTTGCTTTGATATGCAAAATTTAGATATTATTATTATACTAGATGTGCAGAGATTCTTGCAGAAAAACGCTTCGGTTCGAGTTTGCGTAAATTTGATATGCTTGAATCTTATATTTGCTAGCTCTAATTGGCACAGACTATTTGGCCAAAAGGGTTCAAGGAGGGTCAAATATATTTGTATATATTTGCATATACGAATTTATTAAGATTTCATATTGATATATCAACTGGAACTGCTTCAAACTTTTCTTTTGTTTTACTTTTTCAATTGCTTCTTAACCAGTGTGCCCGTGCTTGCGGTAGAGCTGGCTTGTCATGTGCGTGCTTAGAACTTTGAAGGCAATTACGAGTGATAAGGACTAAGCTCAACGCACTTGTTCATACATAGAAAGAGAGAGCGGGAGAGAGACAGAGTGCGAGGCACAAACTAACGGATAATTGAAACGTTAAGGGCCCAAATCATTGCCTACTTACGGGTAACAGCGGGCGGTTAGCCAGGTGTCGGCTAGCCGTTAGCTGCCTTGGCAATTAAGTTAATAGCCAGTGTAAATGTGGCTTTCAGTTCAGGTGTCAACGATTTCATTACGAACACTTGCCGGTCAATGCCAATGCCAGCAATTGTTGTTGCTGCAACTGTTTGCTGCCTTTATTATTATTGCACTTGCACTTGGCAGCCTTGACCACGAATATTGATTTCCTGTTGTTGACTGTGCTATTCAGAGAAAGTGTCTCTGTATGTGTGTGAGTGAATGTGTGTGTGTGTGTGTGTGTGTGTGTGTGTGAGTGCCTGTCCGCCCGCTCGTTTTGAATGTCTAACTAGTTTCCGGAGTAGTAGCCCCCTACCTCTCTCACTCTGTCCCTCTCTTTCACTTGCTGTCTCTCCCTCTCTCTCTCTCTCCCTGAACTGTTTCTAGACGCACAATTAAAAATGCGTTTTTGTTGCTGTTTTGTGTTTGCCTACGCTTTGTGCTCGGTTTTCGTTTATGTATTTGTTTCTGTTCTTGTTGTTGTTGCTGTTCATTTGGCTTTGGCCTTAAAGCCGCCCTCGTTGCGCCGTTGTGAACGCCACGCGGCGTATACGCAACGTGTGCTCAGAGTTTTGTCCGCTCTAGTTTAATAGGCAGGCACATCCAAGTGAACGTCGAATGAATGAATGAGTACGTGATTATGCGAACTCTCTTCCTCCCTCTCACTCGCTCCAGCCTGGTCTAGGGCATTGGAGCAGCAACTGTAAATCGAGATTCAAGATCCGAATCCGAAATCGACCAGGGCACAAACACAACAACAACAACAGCCAAAACAAGTGCGGAAATCTATACAGCAACGGCAACAACAATTGGCAACAACAACAGCTACTAAATCAATAACAATTACTTGACATTTGCCGCGCGTACAAACAAAATAAAAACACCAAAAATATACAACAATAAAAAATAAAAAATAAAAAAACAGCAGCGAATTAATAACATAAAAAACTCAAAATTCAACGCTTTTTTTTTTGTAAATAATTTTGCAATGAATTTTTTACTCATGTGTGGAAAACTACTGAGCAAACACTAAGAGGAGATTATAAGCAATATAACTGTATATATGTATATATACATATATACATAAATATATATCTTCAACTGTAGCATTAGGCAGCAATTTCCAAGTCTGATGACAACATTTGACAAATCGATTTTAGTTGATTTTATTTTTTATAGAATTTTTAGCAAATTACGAATTCTGTATGAACTCAACGCGGGCTAATTAATTAACTGAGCGAGCGAAAGTTGACTTCATAAATATGCCAATTGCTAATTTCTGATTGTTCATTACACTTTTCTCAATGATCAAAGCAAGTTTCATAATAGTTTATGATAGTTTTTTAAAGAAGGATCTCCGATGTGGGCTAATTGAAGAGTATATAAGTTTTATGCTAAGTTTGTCCACTGTTTGTTTATCTGTCAGCGATTCTTGGCTATCAGAACTAAAAATTGAAATTTCAAATTGAAATTCGTTTACTCAGCTGTCTTAGAGGCGCACTGAAGTCGTGCTAAATCGGTATTTACTCATCTTTAACTACATAAGCAACACTTCATATGGCAAAACTAGTGGTGTTTTGATATATAGATATATATAATATATGATATATAATACATTATATATAATATAAGGTTATTATCCCAATATATATAATTTTTCAGCGTGACAATCATTTAAGTTTTAGCCTACTCTGTAGATTATCCACTTTTAGTTTTAAATTCACTTCCAAATGAATTTATACCTTTTTAATCAACTATATCTACCTCAACATCCGAGCTGATATTACAAAATATTGCTGCTGTTCGATCATTATTGATATCCCAAAAATCTGAAAATATATATCTTTTTTAGTCAGTTTACCTGCTTTTGTATCATGAATGAGTATTCTGACCGATTGCAAGGCTCTAACATGTTCTAAAACCAGTTTCAACCTGATGACTGCATCTTCAAAATCAACGGCTTTAAAAACAAACAACTAAATGTGTTTAATAAGATAATCTGCTTCATCAAAGTATGTCACATTACAAAAAAATATCCCCATCGTTCTATACGTGTTCGCTCTGATGAAGGAACGGCGTAAAATTTCGTAAATTAAAATATTTTTAATCGCATTTCATTACGTAAGATAAAACACCTTGAAATTTCTCTAAAGTTCCCTGCGCCTCTCTTGGGGCAGGCCAATCCATTATTAGGTAATTAAATAAAACACCTCAATTAATTGCTAGGGTCTTACCTTTTTCTTGGTATTAAAGCCCAAAAAGGACAATTTGCGAACATTGTTCTCGCGGCCGCTGGCCGAGCTGAAGCTCATTTTGGCGTCGTTTTCCCTTCGAGGGTCCCTTCAAGTAGCGCAACTCCTTGGGTCTGCGTCCAGCTGGTCTCTACTCTCGGTTTATTTGATGATTTGCAGATGCCTGTACCAGCGCACTTGCATTGAGCTGCGGTTGAATCGGCGCTTCCACTGCGGCAGCTCGGAGAAGAATCTCGGCATTCGGTGTGACGACGGTAGGCGTGGGCTGGGCTGGGCTGGGCTGCAAGTGTGAAGAGAGAGAGTGGTAGAGAGTGCACTTAGTACGCAATTACATTAAGAAACTCGGACGGCTGCAATGCTCAATGGAAGCCAACACAAACCCTCCGAGACAAACACAATATCAACAGCAATAAACTTGCGTTGCGCGACTCAATTGAACTCAAATGCTGCTAGCACGCACAACTTGGGGGCATGAACTCGCCAAATGCGGGAGTGGGCGGCTACCGAAGCACGCGACTCGACAGTCACTTGATCAATTTGCGAGGGCTGCGGACTGTGCTGGGCTGTCGGCTTCCCATTGATCGCCAGCTGAAGGCGCCATTATACGATCCCATTTTCAGCACAGTTGTTCATTTCTATACAGAAATATTCATATTGTACATTTTCTATATATAGTATATATAGTACACACACATTTCTCTTTTATTAACTTTTATTAAGTTCAATAATTAGGCAAGTCTGGACAAGTGCGCGTCTGAGTCACATTCAGGCAAATGAGCAACTGACGAGCAGCTGGCAAAAAAACGAATTTCACCAAAATATACACAGTATATATGTATATCGAATATATATGTATATATATACAGCTCAATAAAATGTGAGCTGCGTGCTGGCGACTCCTTAAACAACAAGAACTCGAGCGGCCACCTTTTTTTGTTTTTTGTTTTTGCACACAAATTGAATTATGGCAAGCGCACGGATAGCTTGAAAATGTATCTATAGGATACGCGCGTGGGCGAGGTACGCGAGGCGCGCGTCGAGATACGCGAGGTGCGCTCAATGACAAGCGAAAGCCGTGTGTACCTGTTGCGGTTGCGTTGGCGCTGATTTATGCGGCGCCCAGAACATTGGCTAACGAAACGAAATGCGGCCCGAACCGAAACCCGAGCACATGCCGAGCTGGGGTGTTAATAGGTGTCTACAAGTGTGTGTGTGTGTGTGTGTGTGTGTGTCCAACATGAGTCTCGTGCTTAGTTAGGGCCTAGGTCTAGAGCCTAACTAACACAGCTATAGCTATTCCAAGCGATTTATTTTCCTTTTGGCCAAATTCACACAAATCGCTTTGCGGGTTATGCAACAGAAATGTGACCAAGCGATTGTTTGTCTAACTTTGATAAAAATTGATGAGACTGTATGTGTGTGTGTGTGTGTGTGTGTGCTAGTCTGTGTTTGTCTAAAGTTGGCCCTGGATTAAACTTGAGCTATTGGACAGACACCCACACACACACACAGAGACACAGAGACAGGCGCAACTCGTGGTGTTTGCTAACCTTGACAGTGCTGGGGAAATGCATTACTTATTAACTTGATTTGACAGTAGTTATTAACTAAAGAGGACACGCTTGATAGATTGCGCAAATAGAGCAAAGCGCCAAAGCATTTGACTACTTAACTATGCGCTCGTGTGTAGTAGACTACGTGTCTTCCACACCCAAAGTAAATCGACTTCTGTTGTCTTGGCAAAAGTTTCTTGAAAAAGGTCTTAACTGGAATGGGAAATGACTTATTCGATTGCCGGGCTTATAGAGCTGCGCAAATAATGCAGTAAATTATGCATATACTATGTGTTTTACAGTCTATAAGACAGTATACCTTTCCAATGAAGTAATTCATATATTTATCCATAGAACAGACTTTCTCATTTCTGCAAATCATGTCAAAAGCTGTTCTAAACATGCTTTAGATATACCTAGTATATCTTTTAGTATCACCATCTATTGTAAATCAGTCCTTAAACTCTATGCCTCATCTTTTATATAATCATATCGCAATTCTTATTCGGTTCGATCGTCAGCTCTTTCCAGTTTAGTCCAAATATTTAATATAGTACTACGATCTTGCCATATCCCAAATGCATGATATATAAATATTTTCTTTTGCATATACACAGCTCAATTAACATTATACTTTATTTCATTATTATCATTATTAACATTATAAACTGTCGAAAGAAATGAAAAGATCCCCGTCGATAAACAAACATTGCAAGTGATCTTCGCAAGAGATTTCAGCAATATTTTATTATATGGCATAAATAAGAGCCCTCTCCAGTCATATCATATACATATATATTTTCCTTTCGCCCATGAGCTACTAAAATACTCTGCAATCTATCAATCCCAGCAGGCAGACAGACAGTTTAAAGTGGTTTATTTATAAATTTGCTCAATTCGATCAAATTGATCGCGTGACTCCTGCGATTCATTGGTCTACAAATTTACACGTTTTATGGGCGGGCAGAGCCACATGTTATCAAAAACAACAAAAGAAAATAAAGAATTAGACTGGCGCAGCGGATGGGGCCATAAAGCAAAGGTGTTATAATTTAAGCCCAAGCCAAATAAACCATCGGCGATCAGGAAACAGGAGTGCCAAGGGAAATAGCCCAAAATTAACGTGGTGATCAATTTTATGGGTTCATTAGCGAAACGTCGCAAACGATCGATCGATCGTCCGCTCAAGGGTCCGACTTAACTTTGATTTAAATTATTGTTTGTATACGAATTGCGTGGGCTTTCAGCGTGCGCTCCCTTATCACAGCGGTACAGTGGACATCCATCAGCAGCGACTATCGCAGATCGCCTTATCGATGCGCTTTGATATGGCTACAAATTATTTAATCAATTGACAGTAATGAATGGCATTTATAACTATCGTAAATTAACCGAATAATTGTCTTTTGTCTAATGTTTCGCAGTAGTCAAAACTGATGAAGCAAGTGGCAGGAATAGACTATGCCAGACTGGCGGATATCCTGTGACTGAGAGAAGAACTGATACCACCAATTGAAAGATATAGTCCATATAACAAACTTCTAATTCATAGATCTCCAGTACTTTATATCTATCGATAGCTCAATCTTTTCTCTGAGTGCCTTACGAACATCAAATCTCTCAATCTTTAATACTCGACTACTATCAACTAGGTTACGATTATAATAAACTCCACCTCCATATTACACAATCCAGCCTAAACAACAATACACCCAATTGAATCTGATTTCAAATTCTCACAAGGGTAAACTTGAAGTGCTCAACTCATTTGATAATACTGAATAATAACATGATTATTGTACCAATTATGGACTTATCAGTTGACACTCCTTGTCAGTCTGTGAAATAGAGGCAGAGCAAGAGAGAGAGAGAGATACACAGAGCCTGACAGAGTGAGAGAGGTAAGTAATGGAATATCTCCAAATGTTTCTATATCACGTGCAACTTATCTGTACAAGAAGAAGAAGAAGAGGAACAACAATAAACAAACTCCAGTTACAGCCGGTTCCTAAACAAAAAATCCATTTCATAAACAGCTGCCAATCGGAACTGAAATTGCAGTTGCAGTTGGAGTTGGCGCTGCAGTTGCAGTCCGCTGATCATGACCGAGTCGCGATGATAGAAGAACCGGTTTAAATATTGCAACAGTTCAACAGCTGCAACTGCAACTGCCACAGCCAGAGCCACTGACATTGCCACTGACATTGAACTTGAGTCGAGTCGAAAGCTGAACAGAAAGGGGGTTTCACTGCCACTGGAGCGAGCTTCCTGTTACGCGCACCTACACGAAAATCGTAATAAAAATTCACGACACGCGTAAAAATGTCAAATTCGAAAACTTGAATTACAATATACTCGAGCAATTGGGGCATTAGAGTCGACGCCCGTCAATTATACAGACTGAAGTGCGTCCCATATATATTGCTGTGTATTGGCATAAATAACGAAAATATTAATGAAATAATAGTAATAAGAGTCCATAATTTGAAAGTTATTGTCCCACTGAGTAGAGCACTAAATCTTCTTCGGCTCAAAATTTTGATTAGGCGAAATTTGATTTGCAGCCGGGCAAGAAAAAATATAAATAAAACAATAAAAACGATTCCCGTTGCTTTCCGCCAGACAGTGCTGCATATCAGATAGAATAGCGCCAGCCAAAAACTGATATATACATATATATATATGGGGAGCAGCGAGGGCTGTTCTATAAGTAGATTGGGCGTCAAAGAAACTTTTTTCGAAAATAGAATGCAATGGAAAATAAATGACTTATCCTAATCTATAATATAAAAAGCTGTAACTGTCAATGAATAGAGTTGAATATATATAGTAATTATAATAGATGATATCAACTATAGTAACGTATGAATATGATGTTAATCAATCAGCTAATCAAGAAAAACAAATAGCAGTCTATCAATACCTCTCAGCTCAAACTTCATATATCATTTATCACTAAATCACATTTCTTGAACGACCCTCGCACATCCACAGTTCTAGGTGAATATGTTATGCAATCGAATTCTATTTCATAGTTGTTGCTGCTGTTGCTGTTGTTGTTGTTGTTGCTGTTGACCTAGCCAGTCACAGTTGAAAGTAGTTTCCATTTCCACTTGACTGGCAAACCACTTGGCACTCCAGCAAACTTGTTGGACTTGATGAAGGATTTATGGACGGACACACTCACAATCACGCACACACTATGCTAAGCTGTGTGGTCAAAGGTTCAGAGCACTTGAACTACACTAACTGTACTCGAACCAATCAAATAAATAAAGCATAAATATATATGTATGTATGTATAAATTTAAAGAACTCTACGCTTCGGCGATTCGCACACATACATTTGAATGCTCGATATGAAAAAGCAATTGCGATTCGATAACCCAATAACAAAAACAATCTGCAACAACAACAACAATCGGAGAACAGAGAACTCTAATTGGAGACCAAGTTAATGACCAACTGATACAACGGACAGACGATCGACTCGACTCGGCCGGCCTTCCGACGAGCTGACTAACTGGCAAAAGTCAATTGTAGGCGTAATCAATACTCGGACGAAATATTTTTACTGCTTCTTCTTTCGCTTAGATAAGCAATTCTGTTCGCTTCTGATCTGACCGAAGCAACTATAAAAAGTCTGTGTATATGTATACATATATCTAGCATTAAATAAAATAATGACTCTACTTTTTGTGTTATGAATAACAATTTCAGGAAATACTTTCTACAATGTTGAATATACAAATGGGATTCCGTTTTCTAGGGGTTTTACGGCCGAAAGACCACCAGAGGATGCCTGTCAGTGCAATGAACCAAATGACTAATTGTTTGCGCGATAAATATGATTGTTGTTCTCCAGTTTTGATTGCAAAACAATGGAAAGCTGAAGAAATGACAGATGATATCAAATTATCTAAAAGGTAAATTCTGTATCAGGTTTCGAATTCGGTTTCTCCTTAAAGCAATTGTTATTTCAGCAAAGATATACAATATATGATGTATGTGTGCATATGATATGACTAGAAAGTTCTAGAGTGAGTGAGTGGTTTATTTATAATCAATTGTTTGCAATAGAAAGTAAAAATAACCACTTTATTCACACTCATGTGTATGTAGTAGGTATTAAGTTACGTGTGCTTAGCTGAAGTTTCTTCGCCGCACCAGCCACCCACAACAGTCGTTGGCCTGGTATAAAGAGGCGCTCTCATTTGTTGTAGCATACTCGCACATACTTTAAATTGCAGCCGTTGCAAATTCCGTGAACCGTGCACAGGAACAATAAATACTAGTCTGAAAAAACAAAACATGAGCTCCCCACTAGTTGTGTAAACAAAACTGCAAAGCCAACAACAACAACAACAACAACAACGACAACAACGGGCCCACCACAACAATAACAACAATCAACTTTAGGCGTCATGATACATTTTGGTTAAATATCAGGAAAGAACAAAAAACACTATGCACAAGTCAAGATAAACAAATTCTCGTTACCATTGTTGTAACGTGCGAGCGGCACAAAAGGAGCGAGCGAGAGAGTGTTTGTGTGCAAGTGTAAAGGGTGTGTGGGTTAAGGCAGCCAAATTATTGAGCCATTACTCACACGCCGCGAGCAAGGGAGAGCAAGCGAGCTGGTGTGTGTGTGCGATAGAGCGAGACAGCGCACTAAGAAAGGGCGCGCTATGCCCAACTACATGCACACAGAACATAACATACAGACAAAGAATTTGCATGCCGCGCTAAACGCAAACAACAACACGAAGAAGACGAAGAAGAAGAGCGCTGCACGTCGCGAAATTCACGTGCAGAGCTTAAAACGCTGCAAAACTTTAACGGTGTTGATAAGGTGACGGCGGCGTCGTTGTCGCCGTTGGTGTCGCTGCAGCATAAAAGCGGTATTGTTGTTGCTATTATTACAGTATTTTGCATAGAGCAGCAGCAACAGCAGCAGTCGAGCTTAGCCTAGCACAACAGTGCGAGCGAGAGCGAGCATCAGGGGAACAGGGATGGCAGAAGTGTAAGCAGGAATAAAGAGAAAAACGTTAACTATGTGTACTTTTTGCTTTGAGCAGTAGAACATAAAAAAAAATATGAAGGCAAAAAATCACAGAAAACACAAAAACAAAACCCAAATGAAAAGAAATGTAAGAAATGAATGGTGAATGGGCCTAACTATGCAGAACCAGTTTCAAAAAGATAGAATCAAAGAGTCAGAGTAACAGAAACACAAAACACAGAAAGAGCGAAAGGGTGAGAGAGAGAGAGGGAGCGAAAGAAAGAGTAAATGAGTAACAAAGGCAGAAGCTCTGTGTGTGAGTGTATGTGTGTGTGCATGTGTTGAGTAATCACTTGCTGCATTTTCGAGCTTGACTTTTTTTATGATTGCTTGTCTAATGCCTAAAATATTTGAAGTTGATTAGTTTTTTATGTACGAGTATAATTAGTTGATTATCAAGCATTTGAATAAGAGAGCAGAGGCATTCGATTTGGCAGCAGATCGAGATCTGGGCACTGGCTAAAACTGTATTTTCGTATTATGTATAACAGCACTAACTACAATGGGCAAATTGCTTGTCTGCCGTTGACACTTATTTTCGGAATTGTACTTGAGGTAAAAAAAAAAAAAACAATACAAAACACAGAAAAAACAATAATCAGTTCATATCAGCGTCATAGCCAGCCACAAGTCGAAAAGTTGAAAAACAAAATATTCGAAAATTTCAAAAATTGGCACAGAAATAGCAGCCATCCAGAGCAACAACAAGAACAACACACAACCATAACCACAGACAGAGACGTCGACTCGTAAATGAATATAATAATAATTGACACGTACTTTAAGAGCTCTTTTACCCACGACTTTCGATGTTGGCTGTAGCCAATTTGGTCTTTTATTTTGTTGTTATTGTTTTTGTTTCAGTTTCTTCTGTTTCTTTTCGTTTTACCAGGGGCTCCACACACTTGTGGTGTTGCGGTGTCGCGTTGTCTCGAAAATTTTCCACTGTGCGCGGCGCAACTTCATTGACCGATCATCTGTGCGAAGGGCCGTAGTAGAGTCGGGGGGTCGGGGCGAATGTCACAATAAACAAATCACTTTTTGTACAAATTACTGCGGCGGCGGCAGCGGCTGCGTCACATGTATGCGAATTATACAAAATACAGTTCGAAAGAAACGCGTCGATGGAACAAAAGGGCGACGATTGAAGATGTTGGCAAAGGGAACGGGATCGGCAACGGGAACGCTCGAAGACAGACGACCGACCGACCGCAGAGACACAGAAAATGGCAAAGCAGCAACAAATAAAAAAACACCAATAGTAACAACAACACACACAATGTTTATGACGTATACATGCACATATATAGTTGCGTATATCTTTTACAAATTCTTTTTATATATTTCTTAATGTTTCTTCGTAATACTTTATAGGACTTTGATAGCGGCAACGCACGCGGCGCGGCGTCTCGACAAACTTGAACTTGGCGAACGTCTAGCGGTTGTTTTTTTTCTTTTTCTTTGGACTCGATCGTCTCCGTCTTTCCGGTCGCACGTTTCTGAGCGTAATGATTTACTGTTCCTGCGGCAGCACGTTTTTAAACACAGAGAGCAATCGAGCCGCAGCAGCAGAAATATCGACAGAAACCAACAAAAACAACAACATGTTTCGGAATAGCGCGAGAGCGGTTTTTATGTAAAACTCTTGAGCGTCGACACAAATGTACCCTGTATGGGTTTGTTCAGAGTGGAATTTTTGTAAATTTCCACATATTGACGTTTTAGTTTCTCCTTGCCCTTGAGTCTGCGTTTAACCTTACATTTTCGGTTTTCCATCGAATTGCTATTTATACGATTCGCTACCTGCCTCAATGGCACTCATGACACTGCACTGAGCACAGGGTATGCAGCAGGCATGCATCGATTGTTCTGGAGAGCACGTGAGTGAGACGCAAGAGCGAATATGACTTGCAAGAGCCACCCTCGTTCGTTGCTGATCGGCTTCGCGCTCAGCGCTCTCCCAGACGCACAGGCTCTCTCGCTCGCTCTCTTTGCTGTTCCTTTGCGTGTGGGCTGTGGGCTGCGCTGCTCCAACTAGGCAAAACGAGGAAATGCTGCGACTGCACAGGCCGCATACGCTGCATTCGCCACATTTGCCGCATAGGCTTCAGCTACAGGTGCAAATAGCCATAATGTGCGTAATGCGCTTAACTAACAATAACAGCATTAGAATCACGTCCAAAATTCCAGGGCCATTAAGGGCTGCGCCCTGTTCCGAGTGCGAGGATTGTTTGTGTGGCAATTGACACAATGCAAATTAACTAATTCTGGCGCTCTAATTGATTGATTTTCCAGGTTGAATGGCAACACGCACATCGAGGTGTGAAGTTTGTATAGCATTTCGACATTTTACTGCCGTATACATGTTGATATTTTTTTCGTTTTTGTGAGTTTGTGAGCGCTCAAATTCGAATTCCAACTGATTTTCAACAATTAATTGCCCCAAAAAAATGCGCCCAGCTACCCGTTGGGGAGTAGTATCAGCAGCGCTGATAAACCCACATCGAGTAGAAACTAAATATATTTCAAAAAAAAAATATTAATAGAGAACAATAGCAAACGAGAGCTCTTTTCTCAAGTATACATTTTCCGATTAGCTGCGATTCATGACGTCAAAAAAGAAACTCAGAATTCAATGGCTCTATTTATGCTAGCAATTGATAACGGCTCGATAATTCTTTGATAAATTCGCATTCAAATGGGCTGCGAAATATTTTCTGATAAATTACCATTTTTTTCGTTTATTATCAATTTGAGTTGACATCTATTTTGATCGAGTGTTAATTTGTGTGTGATAATTGCTATTTGAGGATTTGAGGAAACTTTCGACTCACACCTGACTAATTCTATATTCAAATACGAGTGTGCGCTTAAAAAGATTCCATGCATTCGAATTTTTTTTCTTTTCTTGTGATATCAATTCGACTTCTTTTAATTGATAAGAGGGCAAAAGCAGTCAGCCCTCAAATTAGTCAAAGCCAAAGTTTTGGCAGGCGCAATTAGGCATACGCACAAGGGTTAATTAGCCCGCCCACCAGCCAGCCCCAAAAGTAGGCTACACTTTTCGCAGCAGCAGCTCGCTGCCAAGTATGCTACGAGAAAAAAAAAACACACACAGAATTCAAATTCTTTTTTCATTTCTTGCTGAATTCCTCAATGACACATGCAATTATGATAAGAGCGCAAATCCAAAGGCCAAACACGCTCAACGTTCGAGTGGAATTCGGGCACTCGACTGAGAGGCTGTGGTGAAAAGCTCCGACTCGAGTGAGCTCTTGCTCGTGTCCCAAAGTTCTTCGGCTGCGATGGCCAACGCTTCGGCAATGGCAATGGCAACGGCAGCTCCTGTTGCTGTCGGCCATTGGTTGTTTGTCCTGTTTGTCGCTGTGCTCGCGGTCGCACACGCCAAAGGACTACAACTTCATTTTATCATTTGATTTAGCTGCTCAGCCTGTACAATGCGCACTTCCGTCGCCCATTGCCCAAACGGCATTTTTCTTACCTTTGTAGCGTTTCAGGTTGCCGTCTGAGGGTCGTGCGGGACCTACGGTTTGCGGGCTTGCTTGCCATTTGGTTCATCTAACTATGTGCAACTATCTTTTTTCAATTTTCCCGCATGGCTGATGCTGTGCTGGCAATGGAGCTGGAGCTGGAGCTGGAGCTGGTGCTGTGGCTGGGGCAGGATGGGTTGGCGCTGGAGGGTTGCTTACCCAGCGAGCCCATATAAAACGGAAATGGAAGTTTTGTAAATGTTTTCCTTTGTGTTTCTTTTTACTTCTCTGTGTACACACGTCTCTATTTGTATCGCAGTGCGGGTGTGCTGCTGTGTGTGTGTGTGTGTGTGTGTGTGTGTGTGTGTGTGTGTGTGTGTGTGTGTGTGTGTGAGTGTCTGTGTGAACAGAGCAATAACAGCAAACACCAACACTTACGCAATACGACGCCTTTGAAAGATGAGCGCTCTGGCTGCTGCCGCCACCCGCCAACCGCCACCCACCACCCACCAGTTCGTGGCACATGCCAAAGACCTGCACTTTAGTTTTTGGGTTGCAAGTGTTGCTTTTTATGGCACTTGACGCCCAGCCAAACCCAGACCCAGACCCAGAACCAAACGCAAACCCAGCCCAGAGCCCCAGTCTTGCAGGCATTTGGCGGCCAACTGGCCAACCTTTTAGCCTGTCCCGAGCTTTTGCACCTGCTCTGCTTCAACGTGTTGAATTTCATTTGGTTCGCCAGCTCTTGATAAGAAACTTCCGTTTTAATAGCTGCAACAGTTATGCATATTGATGTGCGCGACAATGTCTGTGTGTATGTGTATGTGTGTGTGTGTTGGGATATCTGTGTAAGCATCTGTTTTATAGAGGAACTAAAGTGAGATAAAAAGAGGATTCAGTTAAACGCTCAGCTCTGCTAAAGGATTATTAGCTTATCAACTCTTAATTGTGTCCTTGGTAAACGGTTTGCAATGGGTATATGGGCTCGAATTCCAAATTGGAGCTTACCATGAAATACTGCTAAGTGAACTTAACTTTCATTTACACTCTAGACCAAGCTTGATTATAGCTTTAGAGTATATCTTCTATATAGTGCCTGGATAATATAATATCGTAGCTTAAGAGTCAGTTAGTCTTCCATGCTGTAAACCCTACGATCAGCTGATGTAATATTTCGATCGCACACACTTTTGTAGCTCAGTGTACATAGCGTGATCATTGCCATTATCAGCTTAGAGCATAGCAAAGCTTGCGCTCTACAGCTCTAGCTCTAGGCAAAGCTCTATCAAACACCTGCTGTCGAAAGCTTTGCACTCTGAGCTTTTTCGCTTGGCTTTAACGATCGGTTCTAAGGTGCTCGCCATATGCGTAGCGCCCAGTCAGTCGCCGTTGACGCGTTTGGCTAATAATAATAACAAATATGACGCCAGTGCGAGTCAGTTGACTGGAAAATAAATAAAAGAGAACAGAAACCAAAAAACAAAAAATAAACTGGTAAAAGTTTTAAATTGCCAGATAAAACAACTACAACAAGTAAATAATACCCGAGGCTCGTATCAAGGCCAGTCGCAGAGCAAAATATGAATAAAAAGTGCACTTCATTAAAATGAAAGAAAATATCTGAGAGAACTTCTCGAAACAAAGTGCAGTTCAAATGAAATAAAATATACGAAAAAGAGTGAAAGAGAGAGAGAGAAAGAGAGAACTCGACGGACTCCAGTGAATCGCAATTTAATTACGCGCAACAAAACAAAACCAAGAACCCAAATTGACTGATAAGATAAGACCCAACAGCAGCGAGCAGCCAGCCAAAGGTGGGTTCGCTTCACCAATATAATTTGCATCTGTGGCGCAGGTAGAGACAATTTCCAGCGCCAGGTGGATGACACAGTTAGACTAGTTTTATGAGAGATCTAGAGCATGGGCACCCAAGTGGTATAGAGTATCACTCTGTAAATGAGACTAATTGTGATTGATTTGCCGGTTGACCTAGTGACTTGATGATTGAGTGCGAGCGACGGGCCGGTTGATAGATCAACCGAGAGACTAACGGACTGAGTAAGCATTTGCTTGAGTGAGAGACGGAGAGTGCGAGTGATGGGTTCTGCTTGCTCATTGATCAAGTGATTGAAAATGATTGAGGAGTGTCTGTGATAAGAGATAAGTTCTGCTAGCTGATTGACCCAGTGATAGACAATGATTGAGTAGTGATTGGTTAACTACTTCACTAACTAACAATATGATTGACTAACAACTAACTAACGAAGTGCTAGAAGCAATGACTGATCAATCAATCGAGTGACAGTGTGACTGACTCCATGATTGACCCACTGCCAACTGGCTTGACTGACAAGGTCAAGAACGTGACGAATTTTCTGATGATTTTCGAATGAGAGCAAAAGGTTTGATAACAAATCACTTTCAAAGCTTATCAAATACGTGCTCTAACGCTACACGATATGGAATCGAGAGTTCGAAAAGCGGGGCTTGAGGTAATACACCTAGACACCTAGAATTTTCACACAGCCGAATCACGTCTGAGCAAAGCCGGGTAATGCCCGCTTAAAGACTATATCATAATTTTATATATGGCTAGTCTCGATTTCAATCTAATTGTTGTTGGTTTTGTTGCTGCTGCTGCTGTTGTTGTCGTCATTGTTGCATTTGGAGCTCGATTCGCGCTTCAGTTGACGCGTGCACAAATATATATATGTATATTTCCCGCACAGTTATGCATATTAAATAACTGGGCGGTCTCTTAATGCCAGTTATATTGTGCTCGTAATACCCAAACAATAACGGCATTTGCATGCCAAGGCGCTGGCAAACGTGGCTCAATCATGATTGAGGCCATTCACATGGGCTTCTAAGCGCACTCGCATACACCAAATAAGAATGCGAGCAGAGTCGCTCGACTGCCTGGCAGGCATATAAATTGGGCAAATCATCAAAATGTTAAGCATACGACGCGTGTGACAGGCGGCCAAAACAGGAAATTAGCAAAAGCAATCGCTCGCATGTGAATGTGTCAATGCAGAGCTATCTAGGCGCTTGAGGCAGAGTGGAAATTTATGTAAAGAGCGGCGCAGCCAATTTTACACTCGAATCAGGTTCAAGTCTAGAATTTGATTCACGAACTTTAATTTGATGGGAATTAAATGTTTCTATTTTATGAATATGAATATATTTGCATTCATTGAGCATTTCTAGAACAAATAAATCAGTTGCAGTCCATTCAACCCATTAAAAGTCAATATTAAATTTAGACATGCATGAAATATGAAACGGGTATATTCTCTATCTATGTTGCCCTTCCTTTTTATCATAATCCCTCTATCATGTACATATCCTGTCTGTACTATCTATCCCATGTCTCCTGTCTTTTACTGAACAAGCATTAGGCAGTTGGTTACAGTTGGCCTTCAGCATTCCATCACATATTTTAATTTATTAGTGAAAAATCCGGTTCTAGTTGTTCCAAATGATTTATGCAATTTATAAATCAATCAAAATATTTATGATGTGAATTGCTGCTTCCTTTCCGGCTTTAATCAAAGCTCTATGAAAATGAAATTGACTGCTAATAATATATGCATATTTGTGAAGTTTGTTTAAAGTGCCAAGCCCAAGCAAGCACTTGAAGAAATTAGAAAATTAAAATTCTAAACAGACTTAAGAAGCTCAGCAAAAATATGATAAATATTTCAAGCAAAACTTTGTGGGCTGAAGAGAGGCAGAGAGAGGCAGAAAAGGGGCAAAGGCTATGACAAGGCCAGCAATTGCGTAATTATTATTTATGTATGTATGTGTATGTGTATATATCTATATATATTTTATGTACTCTTATATGACTCGCTTAGCTGAATGTTGTTTACATACAAGAATTTTCAGAGTACGCAAATTGACAAACAAGCGTAGAGCGTGGCAGCTGAGCTTGATGGACTGCTAGATACACTGTACGCTGTCAGTTGGAGAGTTAAAGGAGAGCTGTTGAGCTGAGATAACTGATTAGCAGCTAGTCAATCAGGAGAGTTAGGATCTCTGGGAGATGTAGGAGTGTAGAATCTGGAATAAAATTTTAAAGTTAGAGCAATTGCCAGCCATATACCCCGTTTTGGCTGTATTAAAAACCAGAGCATAATACCATAAAGCTCCACACCAGCAACAACAACAACAACAATAACAATTTGCAATTATGCGGCTTGATGAGGAGCTTGTCAATTGCGTGTAGTTTGCACGCTCTGCTGGCGAGTCGTAAACAAAAAACCCTGAAACATTACCAAAGACTTAACCACAACAACAACAACAGCAACAACAACAACAGCAACAAAAGCCAAGTAATTATTAAGTGGACGCAACAGAAATATAATAATGAAAAGGTCTCTTACACACACACACACACATAGCTAGCGATGCTGTGGAGCTACTTGCAACTGGCTAACACATACACATGCAACCATAACTAACTTGGGCACTGGGCCACTCACTTATGCACAGCATGTAAATGAAACGAAGGCGCCTTCTCTTGCTAATATCAGCCCAGGCCGGAAGTTCACTTGACAGCTGACAGACAGCTTGACCAGTGTCCACTCTGTCCAGTGTCCAGTGTCCAGTGTCCACTGTCCACTCTGTCCACTCTCAACTTATGGCTGTCCTTTTTGCAAACGATTATTATTAAGTGCAGTCGACTAAATCAAATTGATTAAAATTTCAAGTCGCATTCTCAGCTGAATGATGTGCAGTTAAGTACATCTACTTATGTGCATATATAATGTATGTATGTATATGTATTATGCACATGTATATGCATGCATGTATTTAAGGCATTTTTAGGCATGTTAACATTTTCATTTTCATTTCATTTTCAAGTAAAAGAAAGCAAGCTGGCAAACGGCTTTACTGCAGAGCGCCTCTCTATGCGTTTCTCATTAATTAAAGCACAGCTCGGAGATTTCCTGGCTTCATTCAGTGTGTTTAACGAAGTGTTGTTTCAACTAGCTGTACGACTATTCTCATAAATTCTATTGTGTGATTATGTATGTATGTACTATATAAGCTAGTGCTATATATAGAATGAGTTTATATGCACATATTTATTCACATATATACATACGTATGCATGTTTTTTTTTGGTTCCACATGCAAATTTAATTTACTCGCAGCTTGTAATTAAGTAAAACGTACTATTATTATTTTGACTAACTATATGGGTTTTTCTGCATTAGTGGCTTTAAACATAAAACTCGAATGTGGTTAAAGTTTTTATTCTGAGTGCTTTTATTATTTAAATTGCGCATAAAACAACTTTTAATGTTTTTGTTTTTAGCCTACTTGCTGTCTTCTTTAATGACGGCCTCTCGCTCTATTTCAGTGTTTTTCTTTAGCTCTCTCTTTTTGAATCTCTTGCTGTTGCTCTATTTCTTTATTCATTGCTCTCTTTCTCAATGCCTGAGTTATAATTTGTCGAATCTCCATCTCTTTATCTCTCTGTCTATGTATCTCTGTCTGCCCCTCTACGTCTGTCTCTCTCGTTGTCTCTTTCTCTCTGTCTCTCTCACTCTGTGTCACCCTCTCTCTTTCTCTGTCTGTCTGTATCTCTCACTGTATCTCTCCCTGTCCCTCCCTCTCTCTGTCTCTCTGTCTGATTTTCACTCTCTCTCTCTCTACCTATTCCTCGCTTCCTCCCTCTCTCTATCTCAATTTCCTTAATGCTCTCTGGTACAGATTAGACACCTTACTTTTGTTTTCAAGTAATACTTTTCTCTGTTCACCTATATGTCCTCCCATCCCTCTCTCTTCGTCTTCCTCTTCTCCTTTCATATGTTTCATTAATTCATATATACGCTTCTGTTTCGCAGCTACTAAACAGATGGCCATAAAAAATCAATTACATTTGTATTTGAGCCGTTGTCTTAAGCCATGCTTACCCGTACATACTTATATACATATATGTAGGTATACATGAATGTACACATTTATAAAGATATCTACATATTCCGACAATTTAGTATTATATATACTTCAGTTTCTTCAAGTTTCTTCCTTTTGCATACAATTTTTCAGTCTCAGTGCAAATTGATGTGTGCTGCACATATCATTAGAATGATTCATTGAACTATCAATAGCATTCGATTCGCTTGACTGTGCTCATTCATATTCCCCAGCCAATGCACAATTCTTCTTCTCCCCCACTCTCTCTCTCTCTCTCTCTCTCTTTCACTCTCACTCTGTCTCTTTCTTATAGTTTTTCATCAGTCAGCTTGCATTTCATAGCATTTGGATGCAGTTTTGAGCACTTGGCCACAGAGCCGTTCCATTATCTGCTGTTGTTGCTGTTGCTGTTGTTGCTGTTGTTGCTGTTGCTGTTGCAGCAGCTGTATTGCGCATACGCCTCGTATCCTTTGCTGCTATTGCTTGTAGCATTGCCGTTGGCTTGGGCTGCCTCTGCTTTTTGCTATTAACGTGCTCATTTTCACATTTCGAAACGAAGCACCGTTTCCCCAGCCAATACAGGGTCCGAGCAACAAGAAAAAATGAGCAAGAAATAGTTGAAAAATATTAAAATTTATGATGACAAACCCGTCGACAAAACTTTTCAACGCCAGCTGCAAAGATTTGCTGGTTTCACCAAAAAAAAAAAAAGAAAAGAGAAGAAATGAAACGTAAAAAGCGAAGAAAATGCAAGTAAAAATATACATTTTTTATGCGATGAGTTTATCTCTGAGCTCCGTGCATGTACACACACGCCCATATCCACGCCCCTGCCCCTGCCCCTGCCCATGCCCTCGCCCATGTGAGCAACGGCTTTTGTACGCTTGGTGTCTATGGATGCCAATGCAGGAGCGAACGCTGGCGACTGCCGCAGGGGGGCAAGGGTGGACAGAGGGGCAGAGGCTGATATGAGAGCGGCTCGTTCGGCAGCTTTCAATATTCGCACAGCTTTGAGCTTACTTTTTCCATTTCCCAGTGTCATTTTTGAAAAATTGATTTATGGCCAATAGTGCGCGGGCGTTGCTTTGTCCAGAGAGGCGGCGGGGGACTGTGTGGGGGGAGGGGTGGTGTTGCGACAGTCCCAAAGCGGCACAAAAACCTATCAAGTGTCCGACTTTGTTGTTGTTTATACTGTGTATCGAGCAAAATATTTTCATTGAGGCTTTTCGAGCAATGCCAGCATTTATACAGAAACTTTCTCAATAACGGAAATGGATCTATTTTCAACTAGGCAAAAGCTTAAAGCTCCTTAAAGCGTGGCACTTTTCCAACGGCAACGGCAACTGCAACTGCAACTGCAGTTGCTCCAAAATGAGCCGTCAATTAAAACGCATCAGGCGCAAACAGACAACAAACCTGAGGCAGGACACAAAGAGTTGACGGGACTTCAACATATCCTTTAAGTTTAAAGTTTCAGCAGTCTAGCCAAAGGCTTGTTTACTTTTCATTTCGAAAGCTGACAATGGAGCACTATTTGCTGAATAATTTAGTGCTCCTAATCGAGGTCTTTGTTCACTTTTGCTTTCCACTTGCCGCATACTTAAGTTAGTTTACTCTGTTTAGCTCTTTAGCTCTGCTCGATTTCACGTATGCTCGTGCTCTCTGGTCCCCCTTGTTGTTCCTATTATCTGTCTAAGCTGAGTTGAGCAGTGAGACTCTTTTGTTGAACTCTTTGACTAACTATACTTTAAGCAGAATCCAGTTCTAAGATATATAATATTGTTTTTATCTAATCTCTGTATGGCTGGAAGACGCTATAACCATATAAGTTAGTCTGGGGACCATACGAACGCCATAAGTAGAGTCGTTATAAGCGGATTCAACGGCACATACTCAGTGGGTGCTGCTTAGGCTGCTTCTGTTGCTCTCTCTCTCTCTCTCTCTTTCTTTCTCTCTCTCTTTCTCTCTCTCTCTCTCTCTCTCTCTTTCTCTCTCCCTCTCTCAAGTTCTGACTTTCAATGAGATCATAATACTTATCACGATGTATTCCGCAGCTCATTCAGCATTTTCCAACTCTAATCATTCTTTACCTTCATATATTCCACAACACTTTCGACTAAAGCTTTCCCTTTTCCTTGCCCTCCACTCTCCCCTGACATCCGTCTCCACATTCAGCCCATTTATTTCCCTGTGCACACGCAGATGCAAAGGCTTTATATAACCCTTTGCAGAGCAACTACTGGGTATTATGACACTGGCAACTGCCACAATATGTGCGGCAACGGCAACAGCAATAACAACCATAACAACAGCAATAACAACAACAACAACAGCAGCAAGAAACGTTTACAGAAGCAATTGCTCATTTTTGCACATTTTCCGCGCCATGAAAATGCACTTTTCCCCTGGCCCCTGTCAGCCCCCTTGCATAAATGAGAATTCGTTCGAGTCGTCGTCGGTTCGCCTGCTGCCCAGCCCCGTGACCACGCCTCCCCCCCCTGCCAGCCGCACAGCCAGACATTTATGGTTGGCTTTCAGTGTAGTGCAATAATTAAGCGTTGACTTGTTCAATTACCAAAATGCAATTGCTTTTAACCACGCAACGCCGAGCAGACAGACAGACAGACAGATGGACAGACAGGCGGAGAGAGAGAGAGAGAGAGACAGAGAGACAGGTAGACCGATAGAGGCGAAGGGAAGTCGCCACTCGGTCTAGCCGCGAGCTGTGGCACCGTCGAGCGCCGTGTCAGCCGCAATGAGTGTTTACTGTAGTCGTTCGCTGTCAATTTGCATGAGAAATGCCGAGAAGTTGGCATTCGTCGCCGTCTTTGGGCGAAGTTTCCTGTTGATGCCCGGGGCATTAAAAGCGTCAGCATTGCGAGCCAGAAACTTCAGTCCTAGTGCCATTTATGGGTGGCGAAGGGCATTCGGCTGCAGCTGCCACGTGGCATTCGTTTTGGGCCGCAATTGAAATGCATGAGCCAACGTGTCGTGGCGTTGGCAGCCAAAGTTGTAAGCGTGCAGCTGTTGCATGCCACATCGATTTGGTGCAAGCATCAGAATAGTAACGGTAATGGTAATGGGCATTGTTATGCTTATGCATGAGCTACGTGCCACACACAGAGAGAGAGTGAGAGAGAGAGAGAGACAGAGAGAGAGAGAGAGAGAGACAGAGAGAGAGAGATAGACAGTCAGTCAGTCAGTCTGGCAGTTATATCTGTGGCATCCACGTCGATTAAGCCGCAGCGCCTTGTGGCAGGCAGTTGGGCTTATTTATGCGCATAATTAGTCGATGCTCAATCTCCATATGCGACCCAATCGCAGCTCAAGGATTTGCTCGCATACAAAGTGCCGCATTAAAGCCGCATGCTTCAATTGCAACTGCCACGGCGAGTGGCACGGCGAGTGGCACAGACAAAGCACACACAACATAGAATTGCCTCATTATGTTGAATAGTACGCGGCAAATAAAAACTTGGCACTTAATACAAAGGGGGCCACGTGCTAGCCGTGGCAGTGGGCCGGCGGGGGCGGTAAGGGAGCCAGCGGGGGCGTGCCAGCACCAGTGAAATTTATGCAGCACAAAGCCGCGTGGCAAATGTGAGTAAGCCAAACGACATAAGCAGGCATAAACAGTAGTGCAACAGCAGCAGAAATACAGCGCGGCCACCACCACCCCCCCCCCCCCCCCCCCCCCCCCCCCCAGCGGGCCCCACTACGCCCAGTGGCTGCCACTGCAACCACCTCAAACACCTCTCAGCGCTGCCAATGCAGCAACCGCTGTGGGTGTAAATCTTGTTATGCAGCAAATGCGCCATAAAGCTAGCTGCTAGCAGCCAGGATCAGGATGCGTTCTCCCCAAGGCTTCTGCTTACATTTCCCTCACACACTCAGCGAGCGTGTATCTGTGTGCATCTGTGTGTGTGTGTGTGTGTGCGCGCTGTTTTTGTTGTGGTGCGCTTTTGGGAGCTGCGGCAGCTATGCTTCTTCAGTCCGTGTGCATGCGCCACTCTAATAAAATTTAATAAAAAACGTGTTGCCTCGCATAATGCATCGACAAAGCGAGCAGCCGCCGGGTTGGCCAGGGGTTGCACAAGGGGTTGCTAAAGGGGGGCTTACATGCTTTTACATTTCGCAAAAAAACATGTTGGTAAAAAATTAAGTAAAGCTTCAAATTGATTACAACATTAAATAGTTGCACTTGAGATTGCCAATAAAAAGCAGCAGCAGTCGAAAATTTCGAGCACTGCTAGAAAAACGTTGCACAATTGAAGATTTAAGCGAAAAGCAACTTTGAGCTTCAATTTATGCTAATATATTTCTAGAAAACATAAATGATATGCAGTTTATAGTTAAAATATTTCTTGAATATTATATTAGCTTTCAGAGAGTTTTAACTATGAAGTGCCTTAACTTGATTGCTTTTAGCTAAAGCTTTGGAGTTGAGCTGTTGTGGAGCTATAAATTATTTAATGAATAGAAAAAAAGTCGTCTTGTCTCTAAAGGAAGATATTAAAGAGATTTAATTATAAAACTATTTACAAGTTCCTCAACACAGGAGCAGGAGTCTTGTTCAAAGAGCTATATAGATAAATGATATGAGACTTTAATCATAAAGCAACTTTGAAATAGAGCTTTAAACCAAAGCTCAGGACCTACAGAGAACTGTCAACTTAATATGTACATACATATAAAGAAAAGTTTTGAGGTTATACAGATATGTATATGAAAGCATTAATTAAATATTAAGGGGCTTCGGCTTAAGCTTAAAAATAACTAAAACGATAAATTCTACTTAAACTAAAGTTCTGTTTTACATGCATATATAAATGTAAGCTCTCTGCGAACATTAAAGCTTCGAGGTTAAGCATTTATTATAATATAAGCTAAAATGAAACATTAGTTTTAGTTAGTTTAGTCCTTATAAAAAGAATAATATGTCTAAATTCATTTAATCAGCAAGCAAATCGAATTGACATAAATTTTGACTTTCCACTCAATGCGACTACGAATTTCTCTCAGTGCACTGTCAGTAGCTAGCGGCTAGCCGCATGGCATCTCGACACGCTGCCAGCATATCAATATGCCGGCTAATATGATAACCCACTCACTCATGCGTTTACGACTAATTTTGACAGGCGTTGCAAGTGCCACAGCAGCCAGCGAGCTGCAGCAGACGGCGGCGCCACAAACAACAGCAAACAGACAGATCGACAAATCGACAAATCGCGTAACGGAAGTCAGCGCATTAGGCATTAGCTGTCAGCTGGCGTACGTGAGCGTAGTGCAATCAGAATCAACGGCAGTTATTGGCTGGGCCCATGCCGACGCCGACGCCGCTGTCGATATTGTGGCTTGATGGGCAAGTGTGTCTCCCGGCAGAGCTCTCAAGCACATCATCAATCTGTGCTGACAATCGCCCTGTCCCAGCAAGATTTGGCCCAGGCCCACAAAATATGGCAACAGTTGACAGCGAGTAATGAATATATAGCCACAACAGAATCTGAACCAGCAGCACTAGCAGCAGCAGGAGTAGGAGCAGAAGGAGAAGTCGAGGCAATCCCAACAGATGAGCCTCCATTTTATTACCATGTGGTGAGCCGCAGCCAGGGAGAGCTGCGACTGGCGGCGGATGTGGAGGAGCCGGAGAAGCTTTCACTGAAGACAACTGCTGTGCTGCACATTGAGTCTGTCTACAGTCATTTGGATGCCCAGGCGGAATCGGATGCGAATGGCAATGTTATTGGCAGAGCGCTGACAGGCACCGCATATGCCACTTGCCAGGAATTTTTACTGCACGAACTGGCCCAGACACTCGACGAGTATCAGGCGAATGCCCCAACCTCATGCCCGCCGGATAACAGCCACGCGCCAAAGGCGCTCTGGCAGCTGCCAGATAGCGATATCCAGCACGAGCTACGCTTTCATGGGCTACATAAGGTAAGTGCTACAGTTACTTTTTACTAGCGCCCCCTACATTGCCAGCATATGGTCAGAAAATGCACGAAAAGTAGCCTGATTGATGGGCATGTATGAAAAGCTATCATAAGCCTGGGTAATAGGTAATAATAGACTTCTGCAAAGAGAGAGAGAGAGAGAGAGAGAGAGAGAGATCACAGGCTATGATTGACTGTGGGATGCACCTAGAGCAAATGAATGATTGAATGGTGAATACTGATTGACTAAAGAGCTTAGACGATTGACTGACTGATACTCATAACTAATTGACTGGTTGATGGACTGATGAGTGTGTGATTGAATGAGTGGCTTGACAAACCGACTAATTGAATGACCTTCCAAGCTGGTTGATTGAGTTAGTGACTAAAAATCCAGCTGTCTGACAGTATAGCTGACTGAATGATTAAATAAACTTTTATTAACAGGTAAATGATTGATTGACTGATTTCAAAATAAGCCTTTTGACTATCTGAGGAACTGTTGAACTAACTGATCGACTGACTGGCTTATTGCATCAAGCTAAGCTAATTGACTAATTGATTGATTAGCTAAATGATTGATTGCTTATTCGACTGTAAATGATTGACTAACTGACTTGGTGTAAAACTTATTAAGCAGTTCTATTAAATGCTTGAATGAGTATTGAAATAACTGCATGATTGATTGATAAAATTGTGTGATTGCCCAACGCTCTGCCTGATTGAGCAATTGATTGCTGAACACCAACTCTAACCACTAATCAATCACTGCCCCCCCTCTCACCTTTCTTCACAAAATAGCTCACCATAAGCATTTGAAAACCCGTTATCTAACACACACCCACTTACCGTATATTTCCATTCCACCCCTATGCAAACACAAACGAGCACTAGATGGCGCCAGTGTGAAAACCACCCCCAGTTGTTAGCTAGTGCAGCCACTTGTTCTTTGGCGGCACGGCGCATGCTCAGGCCACGCTCCGGTTCAGCGAGCAAGGCGTACACTCAATCGAGAAATCCGCAGGCTGCTAGAATTTTCAGCCAGCCCATTCAATTTTCCGAGTGCTGCTGTTTCGCAAGTGAAAACCTGAGAAAATTGTGAAAAAAACCAGACAAAATAATTGAAAAACTGCACAGAAAATTGGCAGAAAGAAAATAAAACTACAAACGGCATTGCATACTTTGTGGCAGTGCGAAAAAAACAAAAAACATAACGTGTGACAAGTGCCACAAATTGTGGCAGCAACGATAACAATTTCAACAGCCGAGGAAACTTTTTTCAAGGACCTTCAAAACTTGCCGTACTTGCCCGTGGGTGTACAACTGTATATGTGTGTATCTGTGTGTGAGAGAGAGAGAGAGAGCGAGCGAGAGCGACTGTGACTGTGTGTGTAGCTGTCACTGTAGTTGTGTACCTGCCTCAAGTGCAATTATAAATGGCGTAATTTGGTGCGCGGCCGTGTGATGAACATTGATTTGAGCGCAGCGCAGTTGATAGCTGAAGTTGCAAGATTCGCTTGGGTCTCCGTGGCACACATCAAAACGGCGAACGTTCGGTATTCAAGTAGCGCCAAACCGCAGCAGGAGAGACTCGCGGCATCAGCGAGTGCCGCGGCAGCCGACGTGCAACATGGATGAATGCGACAACCTCGTCGTCGTCACATTAGCCGCACACGAGGAGCCAGCAGCCGAGCCAACAGCGCAGCAACAGCTCAAGAATTTGCACAAAGAGCACTTTGACATCGATGACAACGCACTAGCAGCGACAGAGACAGAGGCAGAGCAGCAGCAGCAGCAGCAGCAGCAGCAGCAGCATCAGCAGCAAAGAGATAATTCGAGCAGAGCCACAGCAGAGGAGGACGCAGCAGTTGACGCGGAAGTCGAGGCAGTCATCATGGTAAACACTGTGCCACACGCCAGCCACACTTTGTGCTCTTGTTCAATATTGTAGTTAGCTTTGTATGAGTCATTAGATTCGCATGCACACACACTGAACCACTGTGCACCAGCCAACCGCCACCCGCCCACACGACCCCATCCTGTGCTTGTTCTATTTGCATTGTGCGGCAGGCTTTGTCTGCTGTGCTCATCTATTGACCCGTTTTTCTTGTTCTTTCACTAATCGCTTGGCTAACCTGCTTTCTCATCCGCCCACAGGGCCAAACGGAGAGCAAGAAGCACGGGGGCAAGGCTGGCCGGCGCCACAATGGCAACGGCGTTGGCCAACTGGAGCTGGGCGAGCAGCCGCCAGTGCCGCACACCAAAGGCACCGCCATGTCCTTTGGCTTTCGCAAGAAGCTCAATGGTACGCCCAAAAAGTTCAAGAAACTGCTCGAGGGCAGCAGCGGCAACAGCGGCAACAGCGGCAACAGCGGGGGCGGGGAGACGCCACAGACAGACACAAAGGACGACAATGGCAATGCAGGTGAGTAATGAGCGCACCTTGGCAAGTGTTATGGCTTTTTAATTCGAGCCAATTAGGACGTTGGCTAATACCAGGTCACATGCCAGCCACACTTAACTGCTTTTCATTTTCACCCATCGCAGCGCCTGTTCACTTTGAGAAAGTGGGCGTGGCGGCCCAAAAGACAAACGCGTCCAATCGCACAGGTGCGGCTGGCAAACGGTTTGGCTATCGCGGCGCCGTGCCACGCCCCGCCTCTGCCAGCCTCACGGCGACAACAAACACAGCCAGCGGCAGCGAGGACACCGACGAGGCAACAGCGAATGCCCAGAACAACAACTGCAACAACAGCAACAACAACAGCAATGGCAACAACAACGGCAATGGCAACAACAACGGCAACGTTCTCGTGAGCAATCGTAAGTAGAAGTCGAGGCACCGAAGCTCAAATATCCTTACCAAATATTTATGCTAAGAATGAGAAACTATGCTGATCGATGGATGAGTGCAAAGCTATCAGAAATATGGATGGAAGCTGTTAAGGGTTGGTACTTGGATAGCTGATTGATGTAATGCGTGGATTGAGTGATTGATGAAGTATGTGATTGCCTGAGTGAAGACATTGATTGCGCAGCAATTCGGTTAATGGATCGATAAACTGAGTGATTGATTGATTGAATGACTGCTTAAATGACTGACAAATTGGCTGGTCTATAGAAACTGATTGACTGGTTGACTAAATGACTGACTGATAAACTGAATGGTTAATTGATTGAATGGCTGCTTAAGTGATTGCTTGATAGATTGACTGGCCTATAGAAGCTGACTGGCTGTTTGATTCGTTGACTGACTGATAAACTGAGTAACTGAGTGATTGATTGAATGACTACTTATGTAACTACTTATAGGAGGTGATTGACTGATTGACCAATTGAGTGACTGAGTAGTTACTGAGAAGTGATTGATTGATTGAATAACTACTAAAAATATTGATTGATTGAGAGGTCTATATAGAAAGTGATGGATAGATTGTGCAAGGTATACAACTTGTGACGTTTAAGTAGATCTAAGTAAATGTGTAGAGCTGCTAGATAGAGAAAATCCATTGATGAGGCATAAACATGTATAATACAGTCACTATTAGCCCCTGCCTCTCGTCACGCACATGACGTGACTCAGCTGCTGCAACACACGTTGCGAGTGGAGGCAACTCTTTGACACATCTCTCAATGCCAACATCTCACTTCTCGCTTCTCCTGCATCCCCCATTCTTCTGCCCCCCTCTCCATGCGCCACAGTGAAACGTCGCTCCAAGAGCGCACACGCGGGCCGCTCAATCGATGGGGAGCCGAAAATAGCGCAGCCAAAGACGCTGACGTTCAATCTGAACCAGAACACAACCATCGAGTATCAGCGCCGTCAGTTCTTTGGCGAGATTCCGGATGAGGCAACCGCCGCAGCGAACGCTCGGCCGCGCTACAACTACAACAATCTGGCCAATATGCACGCCAATGTGATGTGAGTAGCTGGCTAAGCCGAATCTTTGGACTCAAGTAAAGCGCATCAATTTGGTTATTCCTCCTTGCAGCGTTCGACCCACGCCGCGAGCTGTGCCGGCCAGCTTTGCCAAGTTCACCTTGCAGACGGTCAGCCTGCCGCGGCCGGAGTATCCAGTGGCCATTAGCCTGACCGCTACCACGCCCACCACGCCCAGCAGCAGCGTGCAGAGCCCGGTGCCGGCGCACTCGACCGGCGCCCGAGCCAAGGACGTGGCCAGCTCAGCCAGGCAGCATCCGCTGACCTCCATACACGCACAGCCCAGCAGCAGCCGGCAGCTGGACCAGAAGAGCGTCAAGCAGCTGACCAACAACTCGACCCGTCGCGGCTTCTCGGGCAGCCGCGAGATCAGCGCCGACTCGGGCATCGCCAGCATGGACATGGCCGTCGACTCGGGCAGCAGCTCCGGCGGCAGTGCGTCCAGCTCGAAGCGCAGCCGCAGCCGGCCACGCAACCTGCAGATGGTGATGAGTGGCCGGCACACCTTCGAGGTGCGCGACGTGGATGATCCGCCCTCGAGTGAGTCCAACTCCTTCGTGGAGACCCTGGCGCTGCCCAAGCTGCCCACGGACAACAGTCAGGCGACGCCGTTGCCGCTGGTCGGTCTCGTGCGCTCCAACACGGTGCTCAGCCGCGAGAGCTACGAGCGCAGGCAGGCCACAACGGAGCAGGGGGCCCATGCGAGCCAAACGCCGGAGACACCGGCCAAGCCCCAGCCGAAGGCCAGTGGCTCCGATGACAGCGAGAGCGTGGACGAGGAGAAGCTCTACCTCGACTCGTCCACCTCCGAGAAGAGTGCCAAACAGCAGAGCCACAGCCAAACGTCCTCCATGTCCTGGCGCTGCCAGGCGGGCGAATCTCTGGCCGCCAAAGACTGCAGCAGCATGAGCATCACCAGCAGCGACACCCAGGCGCCGCTCAAGTCCGAGGACAAGGAGGAGGACATGTCCCTGGGCCTAGATGACCTGAGTCTCATCAACACAGAGATGCAATTCAGCACGCTGTGTAAGTAGTCCAGCTGGCCTCCTGCTCTCCTTCCTCCACTTTCCCATTCCTGATTTCGTTAAGTTCTCAACTCACGCCAAGTCTTCCACACTCCAGCTTCACTGACGGAAACGGCACCCAAGCCCAGCTGCGCAGCTGGCGGGGATCACTTGCTCAACATGCACATTGTGGACAATCGCGAGGCGATTGTGGTGCGGCTGCCCAGCGAGCGTCCACGCTCCTTTAACAATGCGCTCAACGAGTCCAAGTTCGCGGAGCTGGCGCTGGCCAGCAGCAGCTGCTTGCTGCTGGATGATGAGACCTCGCCCACGGACAGCCTGGTCAGCAGCACCGAGGAGTCGGAGGAGGCGGGCGGCAAGCTCAAGAAGCACAAGCTCAATGCCGAGCTGCAGCAGAAGGTCAACGATGTGGACATTGACGATATATCGCCGGTGCTGGAGCTGGAGCTGGATCCGGCCAGTCACAGTCCCGTCTCGCCAGGCACGCCCACGCACGCCTCCCACTCGCTGTCGCTGGGCTCCGATTGCGGCAACCTGATCGATGACGAGATCGCCGATCAGCCAGCGCTGCTGTGCAACAGCGAGGCGCCGGAGCACGCCACCGACACGCCGACCCTCATGGAGACCCACACAACCGGATCGCTGCGCTCGCTCAAGAGCATGTCGAAGGCGCGCACAGCTCTGCAGCAGGCCATTGAGCTGAGTCTGCGCACTCCGGCGGCCGTGCGGCGGGCGGTGCTCAAGAGCGCCGAGTCCCTGGACACGCTGTCGCCCTGCGAGTCCATTTGCTCGGATGACTTGATGATGGACTTCGATATGAACAGCAGCGTCGATTCCATAGATCGCACCGCCTCGGTGCGCAGCCGCAGCAGCCCCGACCTGCACAAGCTGAGCGCCGACCTGGAGGCCGACCAGGCCGAGACCGAGGCAGAGCTGCTCGCCCAGCTGGACTGCCAGGGCAGCGATGTCATGAAGGAGCTGAACTCTCTGCTGCGCGCCCGCATGCAGCGCAGCGCGCCCACTCCCAGGGAGCGCATCAGGTGAGTCCACACCTTACCCGACCATCGACTTTGCCCACCACTGGCCCCACCCAAAAACAGTTTTCCATTATCCAACTAATTGAATTGACTGCGCCTGGCCATCGGGCACACTGCCAATATGCCCAAAACCAAATGCAGCGGCCTGCCTTTGACTTTTCCTTTGATTTGTGTGCTTTTTATTAGCTCCGCTGGCACATGGCCAGCCATTGCAATGCCTTTCCCATTCCCATTCCCATCTCCATGGCACCACTCCCAGCCACTCGAAAGTAATTCAACTTCTGCCTAATCAATCAGACACAAACTGCACTCCTTTGCCGGCTTTGTCACACCTTCCCTTTCTCCCTCTCTATCTCGCTCTTGCTCTCTTTTTCACTCAAAGAGGCAGCATCTTGCCGGCACCTTAACACTAGAAAGCTTTTGAGTTACTTCTAGTTGCTCGGGTTTTGGTTGTTTCAAGTGTTCTCAAGTGAAAAATTCTGTTGGATAAAATTTGTGTAAAATATTTGTTTGAAATGTTATTTCAATTAGCATCCATAGCATCTGAAATTTACGCATTACATATGTACATATATTCTATAATATTTTCTTATTATTCCTGCATTGAAGTCGCTTTGCCTTTGGCCTATGACGTCAAAAATGTACGCATTATAAATATGTTATAGCATTTTCCTGGTTTGTCACTTTGTCTCTCGTTCTCTACTTCTCTGCTTTATCCAACTTATCAGCATATCAATTTCTATCCCTCTATATTTCTATATCTATATATATATCATCCATTGCTCAACTTTTCTCGCCGTTTTCTCTTCTCTATTGAGCTCAGTCTGCTCTATATGACTTATATTGCGGACTTTTCTCTCATCATTTTTCACTCTCTCCCTATACCTCTCTCTCTCTCTCTCTCTATCTCTCAATCTCACTGCCCATCTCTCTCTCGCTCTCTCACTCTCTCTCTGTCTCTATCTTTATCTCCATCTCTCTCTTGTCAATCTAACTCTTTCTCTCTATCATATCCTCTTCACTTCACTCTCTATTACTCTCTTCTTTTCTTAAACCGTCTCTCTCTAACTTCCTCTGATTTATCTCATTATTTATCTCATTTCCTCTGTACCTTACAACTTTATGGGCAGCAAAATCTCTATAGCTCTACTTCTCTCATTATTTCACCATCTATCCAGTACCGTTTCCTCCGCCCTTATAGGGTTAATAGTTGCAGTCAGTGCAGCTTGGCCAGCTCAGCGCATTGGAATTGCAGGTCTATGCCGCAAGGCATTTATTTGGTGGATTGAAAATTGAAATTAGCCCAAAACACTAGACAGACGGACAGACGGACAGGCGGACAGACAATGGGACAGGTTGAGAGCTAAGAGCTGTTGTTATTTGAGTTGGCCAAAAGGTCGTTCCCATTGCCGTGTTACCAATTGGCGCTCTCAATTGCAATGCTTAAGCGCCTGCTACCACGAAATGTGGTTAGTGGGCGGGAGCGGGTGTGGATGAGAGCGGCTTTTGGCCAACGACAGCGTCAAAGCCAAAGCCAAAGACAGAGCCAAGAGGCAACGGCACTTGGCATTTGCCAACGAGCGCCTGTGCCTGGCCGGGGTCTGGCTCTCGCCTGGCCTGGCTTTGCCTGGCCTGGCCAAATCGTGGCCGTAGTTAAGATAACATTTTGACTTTGGACTGAGACTTGATGGCGAGTGCCGCATTCTTTTGTCATGGCAACGACAACCACAACAACAGCAACGACAACAACAACAACCGGCAACGGCACGACAACGAAAAGTTGTTTCTGGTTCCAGCCAAACTTAAAATGTGTCTCTCTCGCTCTCTCTCTTTTGCTCTCTCTTCTGTTGCCGCTTTATTGCATTGGCTAAGGAAAAATCAATTGTCTGCCCATGTGAACCTGTTTCGACCTGCTCGCTGGAAAAGCAGCGAAAAATAACTGCAAAATGCCGCTGGCTGAGCTGTCGTTGTTGTTGTTGCTGATGATCGTTGTTCCATACGCATGCGCCTGGGGATTGCCTTTCATAATGTATTGGTGAATGTCCCCATAAATCGCTAAGGAAAATGGCCAAGCTGAGGCTTAGGCGGCCCACAGCTGCGCAGCTGAAATCTGTAAATCTTTTAATCGTTTTGAGCAAACATAATTCATATGCAAAGCATATACAACCCACACACACGCACACACATGGCTTAACCTTGGGCCAACAACGTGTGTAACCCACTCGCTAAATGCCATGAGTCACAGCAGCAGCTACAACAGCAACAACAACAACAGCAGCAGCAGCAGCAGGAAAACTGCTGAATAACTTGCTGCCAAACTACTGCCAATTGCAGCTGTCTGCTGCGATGTGATCTTTATTACGACGACTCGATTGTGGCTATCTTGTAATGCTAGAAAGCTTTCTATTCTAACGGCAAAGACACACGCGAAGAGCTTTCATTGCAACAATAGCAAAGCCAAAGCATTCTTGCGGCTTGCCCGCTGAGACGTTCTGGAATCGAGGCCTGGAATGCGCACAGTGGCATCAAATCGATAGGGAAATGTGACTAACAGACCCCATAATTGACTTAATAAATTGTTATGAATATTGATTGACCTGAAATGGAGCAAATGTCAGCAGGCTAAATATTCAAATTAATAACAAGTATGGCATGCCAAGGCAAAGAGTAGAGGCTAAAATAAAAGGGGCCCTGCTCAAACATTCATATAGGTATATACGTAGGTCTTTATGGAAATGCTTTGAAATGTTCAATTGAACAATTGCAATATATTTAATATTATATAACGAAGGGAAATATATTTGGAAATAAAACTAAACTTAGTTTCAAAGAGACTGGCAGCTGTAGAACATCTTAGATCTAACACTGGTTTATATAAGGCATAGGGAAATATTTTAAACTTAAACATTTAAAGCATTTCCACACAACTTAAGATAAAGATTAGGTGGATGACTATCTGGCAGCTCTCACAGGTCTGAGAAATTTATCATGAGCTGCATTTTAGAGCTATGTATATATCAAACTGAAGAGTCATATATATACTAAAAATATTTTTTAATATTCAATTTTGTCTCTATAAATAATAGCAAAATTTAAAAAATCCCCTAATATTCAAAAATAGTGACAAAATAATACCCCTTAAACCATAGTGCTTCTGCAAGAATTTCCCAGCACAAATTTGTACTACTTTGCCTCACAGTTCGCTCCACTGTGCCGTTCCGTTTCCCACATTCCGTCAGCCTTGGCGCTCGCTGCGCTAGCAACTCCACACAAAACTTCAGTATTAAACAAGATCTCAAAGCGTTCGCAACGGTTCGATGCGGTTAGCTGCGGCAACTTCGCTCAGTGAATTGACGAAATACAAAATTGTTTAGCTCAGATTAAAGCGAGCAAGCACATCAAAGCTAATCAGTGCGCGCTCTTGTGCAAAAAACTCAGCTGCGTGGGAGTCGGCTTAATTGCCTTTTTAATTACCAAACAAACAAAAAACAAAAATTTAGAAATAGAAATAAAAATTTAGGAAAATAAAGAAAATAGAAAATATAACACAAAACAAGAGCCAGTGACCGAATAGACCGCCCTCGCGAACGCCGCTGCCGATACGCACTGTTGCCTTTTCCATGCCACAAATACAAAGCCGACACCAACAGCAACAGCAACAGCAACAACAACAACTCCAGCAACAACAAATGCTAATAAAAATCGGGCAACATTTATTATAAAGACGCGCCGCAGGCACAAGTGTCAATGCTTTTTGTGTGAGTTTTGTGCAGAAACTAAAAATACAAATAATAAATAAAAGCAACAAAATTTATTTATGAAAATAAAAATCTAAAATAAAAACAAATTGCAAACTGACAACGAGTTTGTGTAAAATGTGAGTAGCAACATATAAATAAAGGAAAAAATGTGAACGTGTCTGACTGCCTGCCTAATACTCGCTCAGCGTACGATCAGAGATTGAAAGAGGATATTAAATTACATTTATTACTGATAGATCTTGATGCTTATGGATGAATCTCATTTGTGTGCGTCTATCTTATTGAATGATCAGCAGGGGGGCGTGCATAAGTACCGTTTGTGGGGTGTGGGAATGTGGAAGCTATAGCAGGTATCGATATGATAAAAGACAGAGAGAGAGATATGTAGATAACTGTGGAGATATGTAACAAAATTAATAACATATTTAATCTTTGTATATAAAAACATGTAAATTCATACATGTATATACATATATTAGTCCCTTTGCATTTGTTTTATAACTCTCCAGAATATCCTATCTGAATCTCTCTATGTTTTTCTTCAGGGATATGAAGATATGTATAGCAGCAGGCATATATTGTTAGGTAGGTAAAGAGCTATTGATAGCCTTAAAGATGGTGAGAAATATATTGACAACAATGATATATATATTAAGTTTATATATTATTAGTTTATATAGTATTATATAGGCCCTGACTTTTCAATCAGCAAATATGTGAAGTTTCTTATATAAAGTTTCTATGATAAACGTGTCTGCGTTAAATTTCTTATATATATATTAGCTCCAGTTACTTCTCTCCAATTCCTCGCCCCTTCGTGTCTCATACCCGCTCACATGTACAAATTTTCCATTTACCATGTAAGCCCAACCAATATACCCCCTTACCAACAAACAAACTCTTATAATAAAAGACAAAGCTAAATTATGCAAAATGATGAAGCGACTCTGGCTGCAAGACGAAACCACAAAAACTTATATTTGGTAGCAAGCCGCCGTTCAAGTCGTTGGCCAAGCGGGTGTCAGTTTCCGCCCCCTTTATTGTTGTTGTTTTTTGTTGTAATTTGCGTAATTTGAGATATGCAGCGGAAAACAATAGGAAAAACAATAGCAGGTGGAAAAGTGTGTCACATGCAAATGCATTTTCGACAAATTCGCTGGAATTTGATGCCCATAAATAATTACGACAAAACAAAAGAGGGAAAGAAAGAAGAGCTGCAAGTGTTGGCCAAGTAAACTGAGCCCCGTTTATGGCCAGCTAAAGCCGTTGACGCTTCAAGTTCAGTTGCTGCAGCAGTGGCAGTTCCTGTTGCCGTTGCTGCTGCAGTGGCAGTTGCTGTCTTTTGTGGCAAGTTGGCCCTGGGCTGGGAACATTCTGGCCAGCCAGCTGAGCTGAGTTGAGCTGAGGGGCTTCTAAGTGCGCTGACTGTGCGTACTTAGAGCCTTCAGCTTTGGACATGCATAATTCAACAGAATGTGAGTCCGTTGACCACAAAATGCCATTGAGTGCAAATACAGATAGAGATGCGGACACAGCTGCACTGAGAGAAATGCTCTGCGAGTATATAAAGATTTTTTATTTAGACTCTTCAAGTCAGCGCTGCTCTAATTAAATATTTCTTTAGCTGCAGCTCATAAAGAATTTAGCTTTTTCTTGCAGTGTATCTATGTAGCTACCAATCAAGCAACTTACCTGCCTACCTACCTATCTGTCTGTCTGTCTGTCTGTCTGTATGTCTCTTCGCCTCACTCTCTCACAGTTTGCCTGTTTGTCTGTCGTCAGCGCCGCCTCTTCCTCTGTCTACCTGGCAGTCGGCGTTGATCATCGCCAGCCAGCCTCATCACCATCATCATCATCATCATCATCATCAGCATCTTTTACTGCGCAGACAAAGCTTCGCTGGCATGCCACAAGATACAAGCCACAAGCTACAAGATACATACAACAACACCGGATTCGGATTCAGATTCGGATTCTCAGCTCAGATTTACCTTGACTTCCAGACTATCTATGTGTGTGTGTGTCTGTGTGTGTGTGTGAGAATGTTGTGTATGCTGTGATTTTGTTATGGTTATTAACATTACGCCGGCCAGTCGCCAGTCGCCAGTTGGCAGTTGGCAGTTGGCAATCTCCCATTTTCCATTTCCCATCTCCCATCTTTGTAGCGTCTCTAATGAAGCGCCCTTTGGGGCTGCCACACGCCGTCGTTCCCGGCCCGGTGTCGACATTTGCTGCACTTCCGTGCCTATGACAAATGACGTTTCACCAAACAAATTGATAAGTGCCGTTAGGCTCCACATGGAGCACATGAAGCGCTTGTCGACGCCTCTGTAAACTGTTTTTCTTTTTGCTTGTCAGCGCTGGCAGTTGTCGGTTAACGGTTGCAGTGACGGTGGCAGTGGCAGTGGCAGTTGCAATGACAACTGCGGCTGCGGCAACTGCCACAACGACCCCAACGGCGACACTTGCCTCCGGCATGCGCCTCGACCAAATAGGAGACTCCACACACAGTTAAGTCTAGGCGACTCCATGACTCGGCGCTGGCTGCGCCAATTGCCAACTCCATTAGCTGACGATGTTGCAATGACGAACGTTTTGTAGTGCACACACTCACACACACACACATACATCCACTCATATGTATTCACATAAATATATCCACTCTTGAAATTTCCGGTGCAGTTGTGCAAAGTGCTCGGCATTGTTTTGATTTCAGACTTCTTTTTCACAGTTGATTTCTGCATGCCCAACCACCATATAAGGCAGTTACATTTATATGTATATATAGGGTAGACTATAGACTATATACTATGTATATGCTGGCCACAATACGATCCAGTTGGCGTGCGAAATTATGAATGTTTGTATTGACTGCTCTGAAATTTGCATATCTATGAAAGCTGCCTAGACTAAATGTGGGTCTGCGCCAACGGCAGCAATATGTATGCAAATATACTACCTGTAGCAGAGGGAAATAACATTTCATATTATTAAAGAGATAGGAATAGAAATGGAGAGAGTGCCTAGAAAAGGGAGAATCGAGTGGGTGGCAAACAAAGGGGAAGACAGAATTAGAGAGACAGAAAAAATGTGGATAATAGATGGCTGTAGAGAGGGAGAGACAAAATAGAGATTGGTAGAGATATCTAGAGAGAGATATAGAGTAAGAGATACAGAGAGACAGGGTGAGAGAGTGGGTGAGATAGGGAGAGAGAGGAGGAGAAGGAAATCAAAGAAGAGGGAGCAAGTATGACAGACAGACTGACTGACGATCGACACAGATCGTCGCCCTGTTCAAGAATATATATGCTTAACGGCCATAAGCTATTGACCATATCAGCATTTAGCCTTATCAAGCACATACATAATTCTATGTATATGCCGGTATATCTGTCTCTATGTCTGGCTGCCTAAAAAGAGCAAAAGACGCCAAAGCACTACCGCAGATCAGTCCAAGTTGTCTATGTGTATGCAGGAGTACTCGTTCGGTATTTAGAATTGAGTAATACGAAGCTAGAATGCTTGCAGCAGCAGAGAGTGCTCCCATTGGTCACTTAAAGCTCAAATGCAACGAGCCCTACCTGGCACCGGGCACAGCATTTGAGAGCGACTGGGTGGTTGAGTGAACGGCGCCCTATATAAAGGGCAGCAGGCACTGAATTTCTTCAGTCGTTGATGCCTGTTGGGAGTCAAAGAAGTGCAGTGAAGTAAAGTGAAGTGAAGGAAAGTGGAGATTTAGAGAAAATTCTTCTTGGAGGAAATACGTAGAGACGTAGAGGAAACACTTAGAGAAAAGACTTAGACGAAATTCTCTCTAACTACTCTGTTAAGAAGACCGCCATGAGGCTAACCTATGCATAAGCTTGTAGGCCATACTTGTAGACATACTTATATACTCTATTTACATGTGTATATATATGTTCTTATGTTCTGCTCTCCGCTAATTGATCCTTCTCAAATTGTCTTTGGTTTCTCTTTCTCTTCTTGACCTGCTTTCGGCTTTCTTCAGTTCTTCATTTCGACATTAGAAGGTCATTATATTCAAATTAAAGGGATCATAAAGCTGAAAGTATGTTTAACACAATTTAACTTCTTCTTCTTCTTCTTTTGACAAAATGCCAAGTCAAAACTCTTTTTCAGCTGAAAATGGAAAAACCATTAAGTCGAATGCTTGATAAAGATTAACTAAAATGTTTTGCGCTTCGCAAAGTTTTTTGTTTTTATTTTTTGTTGTTGTTGTTGTCTTTTTTTTTTGCCAACTTTAAGTGAATTTTGTTCCCATTTTCTTGGACAATTACGTAGCACTTTTGCCATTTGTTTTGTTTTTTGCATTCAAACTAATTAAGTTCGCTTTGCGCGCTGTGAAAGTCAAATAAAAATGCAAACAATTTGTTTTATGGCTCGCTGCGATATGGCACATATATACATACATATATATACCTGTATACATATATATTTGTGTATATATATTTCTGTCATGCCAATTGGCCATCAGAGTGGCGTTAGTTAGCTGTGAACTGAAAATTACAAGAGCATTAAAATTATGCTTCAAGTGTAGATTTATCGACCTTAAGCACATTTTTTGGGCTCCCTCTGTCTCTCCCTTTCGCTCTGACCCCCCTGCCCTCCCCCTGCCCCTGACCAACAAATGTGAGCTGCTTTTCATTGAGCATTTATTGGCATTTGTTTTGTTTCGAAGAGCTTGTATAAATTATGCCGTGAAATGTTTAACAAGCGCGCATGTGTAAGACTCCGCCGCCCCCCCTCCCTCTACTCTAAATACAAGCTGCAACACGCAACAGTTGACTTTCACCAGCATGAGCAACAGCAGCCGCCACATATTTCCAGCTCCACGTAACTTATTTTGGCTGGCAGAGCAGCAGCAGAGGCAGCAGCAGCAGCTTCCCAGCATGAGGCTGGCGCACTTAATTGCCCATTGATGCGCACCGCACCAGCTCCCTGGGTGCCACGCCTCCTAGCCCAACTCCCGCCATCAGCTGGTGCAATCAATGAATGCCATTTCACTTTCATTGCGTTTGCTTTTAATTAAAGCGAAATAATTGATATGAGTAACTATGCGGTTGCCTTAAGGAATAGCCTATTCTCCACTCTCCACTCTCCACACTTCATCCCCCACTCCACACTCTCCACACCTTGGAACTCTCCGCTCTCAGCTGTTCGTGTTGCACTGCGCATGTCCCGATTGTGTCATCGTCATCGTCGTCCTGACAACAACAAATGCGAAAAGTCGAAACATCGATGCGGCCAGTCGCATCAGCATGTCCAGCAGTGCAGTCACATCCTCGCCCAGCGGCGTGCGTAGGGTGCGCACGGACCTGAAGACCTCGGAGAATCGATTCCTGCAGTTCAGCCAACAGCGCAACAGTTCGCCCCTGGGCATCAAGCATGGGCATACGCACAGCTGCCACCACACCCACACGCACAGCCCGCAATTCCACTTCCTGCCCAGCAGCGCACCCACTGCCAATGCCACATATCTCAGGTTCCGTTTAATTGCTCCACTTAACAGCTCTGGCTAATCGTTGCTCCATTTGCTTCTCCCTCGACAGCGCCAAGCTGCCTGCACGTGCCACGCGCCTGCTGAACCGCTCCCGGCTGCAGGATCAGCAGCTAGCCGGCAACGACTCGGACAACAGTTTGCGCTCCACGCACAGCGGCGCCTCCAGTCGCAAACGCAGCACCGCCGCCTCGCGCGCCTCCACCGCCTCGTCCACGTCCAGCTTGCAGCGACGCCAGCAACAGCAGCAGCAGCACCACCACCACCAGTTGGGTGGAAATTCTGCCTCCGGCTCGAGACGCGCAGCAGGTGGCCTGGCGGGCAACGCGGAGCTGCATAGCTCATCGGACGATCTGATGTTGTATGACAAATCCTTCAGGAATGCCATGATCCAGGATGTGCTGCAGTTCAAGAAGCAGCTGCTGCGCCTACGTCGCATACTTCAGGAGGTGGGTGACGACTCAGTCGCTGTCGCTTGCATTCGTTTTCATTTTCATTTTCCATTTTCAATTTTCTTTTGCACACGCACACACACATTCACACTCATCAAACATCCACACACATACTCTGACACCTGCACAGGATGCTGAATCTGACTGCAAGCGGGTAGGTTTTCATTTTCTTTACTTTTGATTTTCCACACCAATTTCCTTAGCTCATAAATTTTGCATTGAAAATGTTTGCTTACTCATTTCCCCGATTCTCTCTCTACTCTGACCCACAGACGGAGACGCTGAACCCATTCGAGAATGACAATGTGCAACTGTTTGCCGCCTGTGGGCTGGATAGCAAGCAGCTGAATGACATCGACCTGGCCAGCCTCACCTCGTCCACCACGGAGGACCCGCTGCAGGAGCTATCGGATCTACGTAGACAGGTGGTTTACCTTCAGGTATTTGCACGTTCTTTTGCCTTTCGTTTGCTCGTACCACAACAAAAACCAACTCAGTCACGAGAGTATCCAAAGCTCACCCTAATTGCTTTCTTATCAACTTATCAACTATCTAAGTACATATATACGAAGCAGTCACTGAACTGGATAAATCCAAAAATTCAATCTTAATGCGTTTTCTCTTAACTCTCTATATAGTATCGAATTGCTGTTGTTTAATTTTTATATAAATGTTTCCACTCTGGCATGTCACATACAAAAGAAGACAACAACAACAAAAAACATACAAACTTAATGCTTACTTTAAATAGTTATCTATAATCCACAAATCTTATATACCAATACATATATAAATATATATATTTCTTGTTTTTTGCTATGAGTACAAAATTCAAACACGCACTCTCAAATACTCTTACTTTTACTCCAACTCTTACACTTACTCTAAAAACTAGCTACATCTAGATAGTTCAATTATACTGAAACTAAAATACGCATTCTTAGCTGTTGTCTATTTGCCTTGCTCGAAATTCCGAATCACGGGAAGTTTATATAACGAAAAGAAGCTGTTTCTAGAGAGCATTTCGAATTAAACATTTGTAAATTTAAATTTATTGAGATAAAAGTTATCTAAACTAAAATGATATTAGCTTTTGTATAAAGGAAATGAAATGAAAATGAAGCTAAAATATTCACTAAATGATTATGGGTTTAATTATATAAGAAGTCCGAAAAGAAAGTTAGAATTAATACAAATTCTGTATAGTAAAAACCGATAAGCAATGAGCTGAAGCAAAATGAAAAAAATTAAGTAGGAATTATAACTAGAGCGAGCCCAAGAAACTGGAATGCTGAAGCTGAATTAGTTGTAGGATATACAGAAGCCTCATATAAACAAAGAAGAAGCCGAGTAAATTAACATTAAAAGAATTAGACGTTTATGCTAATAAATTCCAAGATTTATCAAGCATATATAAGATCCCAAAAGATTCCATTTTCCATTTCAAAAGATTCCATTTGACCAGTATGGAAGTATCCAGCAATCCACTGGAATTTGAAACACAATTGTAACTAGAAACAGCTTTTGAAAACCTGAGTCCAATTATCAATTGCAAACCTGTGTAATTATGTTTTATTTTGAGCTTAGCTGAACATAAAAGTTAACTTAACTGGGCAATAAATGCCAAAGAGAAAAAAACAACTTGGCTGGAATGCTTGGCAATTGGAATAGTATGCAATTTAGCAATTTTGAAGAAAAACAATGTTTTTTTGGTTCGGAATTTGGAGCTTGGCTGTGTACGTTGATGGATATAGTGTATACTCCGTATTTATGCAACTCTTTTTTGTGAATGTCTTGAAAGAAATACACACTCTCTGGCTTAGTTTGTGAACATGAATATCTAATTTAGTGGCCTTTGCCTGAGCTCAAGCACAAAACTAACAATTGCCACAACACACGTACGTCTGTATGTGTGCGTGTGTGTGTGTGTGTATCTTTAAACAGGGTCAAGTGGATGATCGTGATCGCACCATACGCCTGCAGCGAGATCTCATCGAGCAGCTGGAGGCGGAGAAGCGACAGGCCACAGAGGGAGATCAGGCCAACAAGGAACGCATTAGCATGGCCACCCAAACGGAGCGGGTAAGTGCATCAGTTCCATGTACATCTCTCTATCTCTCTCTCTGTGTGTGTGTGTGTGCACAACATTGACTAACCGAACGCTATTGAATTCATTTCCAATTCCACTTTCACAGACACGTCCACTTGCCATTGGTGCGGAGGGTTTGTCCAGGTAGGCAAACGTTCATTCAGCGATTTGATTTATTCTGAAAAATTTCCACATGCTCAAATTGAAAATTTTAAATTACTTTTATTTTGTACTTTGTATTTTGTTGCAACTAAACTACAACAAATTGCTGCGGCTGCTGCTGCTGCTGCTTGCGGCTGTCAGCTGCTTTTCATGCAACGCTGAGTTTTCGGCTTGCGGCAACATGCAAATCAGTTGCTGCCTCTTGACGCTAATGGCCACAAATTGTAATGGCAGCGGCCCAATTTGGCCAGCTTGCAACAAGTAGCAGCCACAGCAACAACATTGGTGGCAGCAGCAGCAGCAGCAGCAACAGTTGCTGTTGCGCTCACTTACTTTTTGTAGCTTGTGCCCATTATCTAACTATTCGCAACTACCTAATACATCTGATTAACCACTCTTAATATACATATATACATATCTATATACGTATCTATATATATACCTATATCATCCCACTATGCTGCCTTTATCTAACTATCCATCTATATGTGTATCTGTATGCATATAGACTGCAGTTTGGGGAGCAACAGGTACTATTTTGTGATTTCATTTTAGCCATTATAGTGCTCTGCGCAATCAATCTACTATGTATACTACACCTAAGCTATAACTGTCTTGATAACTGTAATACCTGCACCTGAATAAGGACTAGCTCGTAGCGAATAACTGAGCAGAGCTTTAACTGTATTTAATACTAAACTTAATACTAAATACTAAAACAGAATTTGAATACTTGTAGATTAGTGTATGAATAGCTTTAACTATATTTGATACTAAACAAAGACCAAAACGGCATTCGAGCTTTTCGAATGGAGTTCCTAACTCTAATTGAATTATGTTACATATAAGATTCGAGATTATTTGCTATTTTAAGTTTGAGCCTTTGCCTCGCATTGGGCATACTAAAATTTAACAATGTACATATGAAATACTAAAAATATACCAAAATACTACAAAGTTCGAGTCGCCGTTTAAACTTTTGTTAACTTTACTTTTAAATGAGTATTAAACTAACTCTAAGTACTGTTAGCCGTAAGCCTTTATATAAATTTGTTGCCTGACACTTAACACTGTTTGTGAACAATTTCAATTGCATGCGGCAATTAATTAGACTTCCCAGGTAAAGCTGTAAACTAACAATTAACACAGTAGTTGTCTGACTCAAAGTGGACTCAACAATTCAGTAACTGACTAATCTTTGCCTTATCTCTACCGTTCGCAGAAGTAAGCCTGAATATACGAGCTATACCACGCACTTTCCGACGCTCCACTTGCATTGCAACGACTCCACGCTGGCAGCCACCACGATAATTCGTCACCGGCCGCAGCCACAGCCACAGACACAGCAGCAGCAGGCACAATCATGCACCAATCACAACAACAACAACAATAGCAACAACAACAACAACAATTGCCGTTCTCTTAGCCAGACACGACGTCACACGATTATTTCGACCACATTGACCAACTACAATCAGCAGCTGGCCGCCGCGGCCTATCCACGTCGCGCCTCCATCGGCTGGGATGGAGCTGAGACAGTGGCGCCTGCAGTGGCGCATAAGCCGGTGCGTATAACACTGATTGGTGAGCCCTTGCCGCAACAAAATGGCGGCTGTCACAAGGCGGCGGCGACGACGACGACGACGACGCCGACGCCGCCATCACAACAAAATGGCGTCAAGGCGCATTTTCTGAATGGCTGCCAGAGCGGAGCGAACAGCGCGTTGCCGGGCGCCCATTATCAGCCGTTGTACAACAGCAACAAGATGACAAACCCAACCGTAACTATAGTCTGATTTAGATACCCTACACTGCAAGCGGCCCCAAGCAGCAGATACTCTACCAAGCTAAAGGAGGAGGATTATAAAATGCGTACAAGTGTTGGCAGGCGCTTAAGCTACAAATTCTTTCAAATATGATTAGAGAAAAGTTTAATATATATTTAAAAAGAAATATATATCATATATACACACAAATATATATTGATATACTCTCAAATTGTTTTTGCAGTCTTACCAAACCAGTAAAAAAAATACAACTTAAAGATTCAATTAAACTTATATAATATTCTAGTTGATAAGAAGATTGCCTACATTTATCTTTGTGTACAAAATAAATATATGCAACAAGTACATATATAAATAATATATATAAAATACATAAATTAATGATAATGGAAATTTCTGCTCTATGTCTAGTACTTAATTACTTAATTAATTGTTAATTATTTGTAGTCTAAGCTTTAGTACATTCTGTAATTATTTTCTTTGTGGCTTATTTAACTGTATTATAGTATACGAACCACTTGATGCTACAAATATTATAGCTACATACATATATATATTCTACTTAAAGAGCACAATAATCGTAATTATCCAAAATACTTACCATATGAATACTAAAATCCAATTGTAAACAATGCTAAGCTTATTAAATAGAGTTCTAGCCAGATGCTATTTATCTATAGAATTGGGTGTGTCTTCTTTCCTTTAGGGGGAATTTCTCAGCTGAGACCCATCACTCCAATTGCCACTCGTCTGTGAAAGCAGCTCTTCAGTCATCTACCCCAGCCAAGATCAGTTTCAGAACCGGATCAGCTGCTGCTACTGCTTCTGCTGCTGCTTCTGCTTCTGTTGGCAGCAAAAAACTTGCTTTAGCCTTGTTGGCTCTTATCAACGGCTGCGTGTTAGTCACAGTTGAGCATTCGATCTGGAATGTCGTTGAATGCGCAACCCTTGCGCCTAGGCCCAGTCCTCTGGCTGCTGTGCTGCGGCCTCTCCCAGGTGCTGAGCCAGATATGCGAGGCTCAAGGCTGGCGCAGCTTCGAGTGCCGTGAGCTGAGCAGCCTGAAGGAGCTGAAGAACGTTAGGGACTTTCCCAAAGACAGCCTGCACAGGCTGAGCATTAGAAATGCGCACACAGAACTGAGCATGGGCATAGGTGAGTCAGGCTCGTAGTGAATACAGCTGCAGCTCAGCTCAATATGTTTTGCAGCTGCCAGCGGGCTAAGTCTCTCGGGGCTATTGGACTTGGATCTGTCGCATGTGCCACAACTGCAGCTGGAGCGACGCGGCTTCTCCTGGCTGCCCCAGCTGGAGCAGCTAAATATCAGCGGCTGCGCTCTGGAGCAGCTATTGGCCGCGCACTTTGCTGCCAACTCATCGCTGCAGCTGCTCGACGCCAGCCACAATGAGCTGCCCAGCCTGACAAAGGAACTCTTCGGCAACCTACGCAAACTGATTTATGCGAATTTCTCGCACAATGCGCTGCAGCAACTCGAGCTGCCCCACATGCCGCTGCTGCAGCAACTGCAGCTCAGCCACAATCAGTTGACAAACATCAGCTTCGCTCCTTGTCCTCAGCTCCAGCAGCTCTGCCTCAACGACAACCAGCTGAGCCAGGTAAGCCAGAGAGCAAAAAGCAAGAGCTACCTCTGCTAGTCTACATACATATATTCGTTTGGCTTAATCTTATTCCGTAAGAGAAGAGTATTCGGTTTACGATGAATCAAACCTATTTAGCTTTGATTTAGTATCTGGAAGTATAGCTCATAGTTATAATGGGTAAAAATATGGTATGTATATATAAATAGCGTACATGAGAACCTGTTTGCTTTACGCAATATTAAGCGATTGCCTCTGAAGTATTTGCGCCCCTTAGAGATGCATTTGCTCATATTACAAAACAGATTTAATATTTAAATATTAGCTAATGATAGAATTCGAATTTTCCCAGTAAAGCTCAGTTTCGTAAATGGCTTTCTAATGCTTACAGCTAAATGCGAGTAGCTTCAGAGGATTACCCGGATTACTCGAGCTGCAGCTGGCGGAGAATGCTCTGAGGACCATAGGCAAGAACACCTTTCAGCCCTTGGCCAAGCTGCGTGCCCTAAATCTCTCGCACAATGAACTGGATGCACTGCGTCCACAGATCTTTGGCTCTGGAGTGTTTGCGCTGCAGCAACTAGATTTATCCAACAACAACATACGGCTGCTCTTTGACAACCAGTTCCTATCGCTGGGCAGACTTCAGGTGCTGGACATAGCACACAATAGCATCGCCAGCCTGAGTGCCGGACAGTTTGCGGGTCTCAGCTCGTTGCGGAAGCTGTATTTGCAGTCCAACGATATTATAGAGATCAAGGCGCATACCTTTGCAGCGCTCGAGGATCTGGACACGCTCGACTTGTCGCACAACAACGTTGAGTACCTGCACGAGCACGCATTCGGTAATCGGACTCTGCCGCACATGCGTAAACTGAATCTGAATGCCAACAGCTTGAAGCATTTGCATGCACTGTCCTTCTCCTCGCTGCCCTTTCTGGAGTATCTGTCGCTGGGCAACAACGAGCTTTCCAGCCTGGATGTGCGCATGTTTGCGCCGATGCGGCGTCTGCAGAAACTGCACTTGGGACACAACGAGCTGACCCACATTAGCTCATTGGTGCTGGACAGCTTCAGCAGCGTCTCGGATTTGCTCATCGACAACAACAAGCTAACCTTTCTACCGGATCTGAATGGTACGCTCGGCAATCTGAAGCGTATAGCCATTGAGGGCAATCCCTGGCAGTGCGCCTGTTTCACACAGCTGGAACGTTGGCTGCTTTCCCATCATGTGACCTATCTGCGGCAGGGCACCGGCTTCTACGACGGCGAGAAGCCTCTCTGCGTGGTCACAGCATTCGAATACTGTGTGCAGACACTGCAGGAGGATCGCCATCAAGATGTGGTGGATGAGTTTGAGGAGCGACTGAAAAATGGACGCGAATTAGATGTTAGATCAGATGAAGACTGACAAGTGTGTGTGTTTGTGTAATTAGTAAGTTAATCTGAAATAAATATACTTCGATGGGGTCCTTGATGACACCCCTTGAAGGCAAAACACAGCCAGTTGGTGAAGCAGCATTTCATTCCAAGATAGATATTGTATTCAATGTTTTCTACATATTGTGGTACATTTCCGATTTGTTTTGCTGCGTCTCGCGTTTCTGTATAATTTTACAAATTAACAAACTAAAAGTCGAGTCGTTTAGGCGCTCTTGACACGGAGAGCCAAAGCGGTCAAGTCACCAATGCACTTGTTCAGCGTCTCCTTCTCCTGCTGGGGCGAGATGCTGGACAGCACGCTGGACACAATCCAGTTGACCATATGCTTCTGGCTGAGACGACGCTCAACATGACGGCACTCAACCTGGTAGTCCAAGCGGCGCTTGACCTCAGAGTAGACGTTCATGGTACGTTCACGGAATGCAGCCTCAAGCTGGAGGGCAATGTTCTCCTTCTTGGCTTCCATCAACAAGAGGGCACCATCTGCGCGCCATTGCTCCTTCTTCTCGGCTTCAATGGCATCGGCGAGAACCTTGAGCTCAGCCTCACGACCCTCCTTCCATTCGGCTTCAATTTTCTACAGAAGAAGAGATTTAATATATATTCCATTCAACATCAGGTTGACACAAACTTACGTCGATTTCACCATCAGCCCACTTGGCGATAACCGGACCCAGTTTCTTGACAGCAATAATAGCCATGATACCAAGCGACAGACCGCTGTAGTATTCGTGCTCCATGACGTAGATTTCCTTGGAGCAGAGATAGGTGATCAAACCCACGCCGAATGTGTAGGGGCCGGTGACACCAGTCTTGTTATAAAAGAACTGGAACCATTCCTCTGGAATAAAGCCCAAACGCACCTTGCCGGGATGTTCGGGACGCTGACGGCGCTCAACAGCTCCGCCTGCTGGCTGAGCAGCGGCAGCAGCTGCCGAACGGCTAGCCACCAAAGTCAATGGGCGCTGGGCTATAAAACAAGCGAAACAGGATTAGTAAAACTTTGCACCTCATCATTTGCCAAAAATTCAATTTTGACATTCCTTATGCGAATTGTGCCCGTGATTACATAAACCACGATGGCAGAATTCGCGGTGCCGTAACAATTTTCACGGTCGTCTTTTGGATACATTGGCCAACGATTTGTAAAAACAAGCCAAAATGTATCAACTCGAATTAACTTGTTTGGCAATTTCGATGCTTACCTGTAAGGAGTGCGGCTCTTGAGAACATTTTTGTAATAATGTTTCAACCAATTTATGCTACTGAATTGACGTTCGGGTGCTCACCTACTCTGTAGTTCACAATAAAACACGAGCCGAAAACTATCGCATATATCGATTACAAGCAGCAGTCGATAGCATTTACAATCGTCTGTATAGCGCTGCCAGATGCGTAGGCAAAAATATACTAAATTTATAGCTCACTTGTTGCATGGTATTTTTGGATTTACTCTCCATATTTTAAATTTCTCGCGCCCTTGTCATTTATATCAAGACAACAGGTGACTAACTTGGGGTGACTTTTCTAGTTCACCGAACTACTTATCAATACTATCTTATCCTAAAAATTCCTGAAGAAAATATGACACAATCGTTTGCTTATCTGTGTAACTTTACAAGTTCTTTTATTTAAAAATATGACAATTCGCTAAGAAAATTGCGTCTAATATAAATCGACTGCGACTGAAAATACTTTTACAAAATACTATAAAGGAAACATATATAAAAAAAGATAATAATAGGCTTGTATGATTTCGATTTATGCATATATTATTCGTTTCGTTATTCAGTTCTCAAAGCTATTTGTGTGCACTTTTTATAAATAAAGCGTTAAAACATGAGCATCTTTGTATTTTCGTTTTGTTTTTTGTTTTCTTTTTGTTTTTTGCTAAACTAACTAAAATGACTGTCTTGTGCGTAGAGGATATAAACCTACAAAGAACATTAAATAGATTAAATTAAAAAAATAATATAGATATATAAAAGAAGGTATAAAATCACTTGCGCTATAGATATTTTGTACAGCATTTGAAATAAAAGATGATACGACTATTTACAGCGGTGAACATACACATATTTAAAAACGTTATTATACACGTATATAAGACTTTTATACAACTTTCAACATAGTTTGCTCCTTGATTTGTATATATAAAACGAAATGATTTGGCTCGCCTAACATTAGAATTGAATGTTGCGTACGGTATCAACAGGACGATGCTTCAAGATACTAGACAGATGTTACATGCATAGGTGAGACCACAGTTATCATACACAGTTCTCTCGAGTGCCGGAAGAATGATTGGGGGAGTGGTTGCAGTCCGTTTGGCTCATTCAATAACATTGAAGCGTGTTAGCAGCTTGTGGTAGAACCAACGTACCATTTGCTGCACGCGGGATGCCATCCACACGCAAAGGCTACCAGTGTGACGAAGCTTGGAAGCGTAGTGCTTGATGTGATCTGTGTGGCAGGAGTTAAGACAACCAAAAGTGTAAAGAAACAGTGAACAAGAATATACAAGCTATAATACAATAGAGGCATTTGATAAAAGGATATAATAATGTCCAAGGTGGATGACCGCCATTTATGTAGGTCACGTACGTGAAGCCGTCCTTGCCCTTGCCTCGTATATTATAGTAGTAGGGCAGGAACGAATGTAACGTAAATCTGCAAGCAAACAACAAAAAAAGGAATGACCGTTAATTGGCTAAGGACACGCAAATCGAATAGCAATTATCTAAATTTAATGTGGGTTAATGGAGGTGGGTTACCTTCTCTTCTCGTAGAAAAATATGGCAGGTTGATTTGTGGTCAGCGTGTGCAGGAAGATAGCCTTCACCGCATGTCTTTCTACTGTCGTCAAATGGTTCATCAGCGCGTCCAGTAGCAGCGAACCGATGCCATTCCGACGATGCGAGCGATGAACACCCAGCGATAATATGTAGCCCACGTCAGCGGTGCGACCCATCGAGTCCGGCAATATGCCTTTGTCCTGCATGGGAAAACCGCTCAGCCTCGTGTAAAATTCATCACTATCACTGATATTGGCTATTACCTCCTTATTAACATTTCGATACGGTTTGATTTCAGCAACAATTAAACCAATTATGGCCAGATTATAAACAGCCGCTAGCGCAAAGAAGCGCGAGCTTGAGGTAATATCCTCGTACCATGACAGTGGATAATCGATTGGAAACCATTCTTGGCACAGCGTGCGAACCTTGAAGGGATCACAATTTGAATGAGTATATTCCTTAACAGGTGTGCATACTTACTTCCGTTAAATCATCGGGCACTAAAAACCTCAGCTGGACATCATTGACCGAGCACAGCGGCACATGCTCGCAATCGCAGTCGACGCGTGTAATGATATCGTTGTTTGGCGGAGCATTGTGTTTATTGTAGCTAAGGGCAGCAGGCACCCAGTAACCGAAAGATATGTAATAATTAATTTAAAATGTGTGAGAGTGTGTGTGTGAGTGTCGATCATTATGTATTAGTAGGCGACGGCTGCCATTTCACTTGCATAATATTACGCGCGTCGTATAGTACGACTTCGGTAGATTAACAAAGTTGTCTCTATATATGTTCATACATACATATACGCAATACATATAGATATATAAACGCACCCTCTTAGGTAGGCCCCAGCAACAGCAATCGCTATCGGTGCCGTCGCCTTCGCCGTCGCCCACTCGCCCCATAGTGGACTCTGTGCTGAAAGAGCCTAGCTTGTCTACTCACAGCGTAAATGGTGCCATGCTAGTGGAGCTGCTGCTCTGGTGCCACCGCCGCTGCTGCTGCTGCTGCTATTGTTGCCGCTGCTCTTGTTTCCAATTAGAGCAGTTATGTCCATGGATTGTGGTGTGTGCACCACAGGTTAAGCGCGGAATTTGATCAACTGTCTGTGTTATGATAGTCTGATATTTGAACGGTGTGTTCTCTCTGCGTGCGTTACTTTTTGTGTGAGCGCCTAATTGATTTTAATTAAAATTCACAATCGCAGCATAAAACCCACTTGCTCGTTCGCTCGCTAGCTAGCTAGCTGCAGGCAGCTCTTTTATGGGGTATCAAATATCAAAGACAAACTGCTGCCTTTACTGCCAATAAACTCCATTTAGTGCGAGCTAGCTGACCAGCGTTGATACACACCCGCATTTCTTGCATGAAATAAACTACAAATTTTCCTAAGATATTTCTTTACATTGTTTATTACAACGACTAACGTGAAAAGTTCACTGTGAAGAGCACGATTGCTAGTGTGGAACAGCTGCTTTGCCATTCACACAAAAGCAGCGACGCGATGCCATTTGAACCCAATGCAGTACTGCCCGATAGTTCAAGTGAACCGCCGAATTCGAATGCATATTTCAAATGTGCCTTTATTGTAATTATCTTTTATTTGTATGTTTTAATAGCGCCTGGCTTGGCTTGCGGTTTGAGAAGTGCTGGCCACGGGCGCTGCAGCTGGCTTCGTTGGATCGTCCAGCACTCGCACCACCATTGAGCTCTTCGGACCCGTACACCAAGTTATGCCATGCTCATCCACAACAAATGTTTCCAACGTCACCTGGAACTGGCCGCCACTGGAGATGGGCAGCAAGAAGCTACCAGAGAGGAAGTCACGTTGTGGCTTCACAATTTGATTGAGCGTGACTGTGTCGTTGTTGGGCGACTTAACCAGCTCGTTGCCAGGGCGTGGCGTCAGCAACTGTGATGTCAGACTCAGTTGCACTGAGTCGACGCGTCGGAAGTGTTTCTGCTGCTTGCTAAAGTGTTGCAGCACGCCCTCCACCTTGATGACCAAATTGCTGCCAGACTGCACAATGACCGGCTCTGTGGCACTGCGAGGCTGCGGGCTAACCGACAGCTTGATCTGTGTGGATTGTAGTATTTGGAAGAAGTAGCGCGGCAAGCAGAGCGGCGTCTTTGTTATGATTTCAATCAGGGCGATGATTACGTCTAAATGCCTGTTGCTAATGGTTTTCGCATTGGGCGGTTCCTGTGGTAGGTTCTTCTGCATTTGCTCCATTCGCTGGCAGCTCGCTGCAAAAAAGCGGGTCTCCGGATGATTGCCTGTGGTCAGGAAGACAGGTGGCTCGGGCGGCGTAGCATAACAAATTGATTCAATAATATGAGCGAAAAGCGCGCATTGGAATTCGGCGACCTCAAGAAACTCCAACGTCACATTATCCGCATCGAATGACGACTTATAGAGGCGCGCATATGTCTCCTCGCAAGCTTTGAGCGACTTCACCAGTTTGCGCAACTGATTCGTAACGTGTCCAAACTTTTGCAAATAATCACGTGAATTCTGGGCCAAGCTGCCCGCAATCGCCGGAGGAGGCACAATCACCTGCGCATTCTTCACCGTCACAGCCAGATGCAGAGTCTGCAGGAACTGTGCGCGCAACTTCAGATACTCCAGTTGGAAGCTACATGGATGTTGCGGCGAGGAGCAGGCACGCATGCTGGCCAGCGCCTGCTGATATAGATTGCTCGCCGCTTCCAAGCGCCTCATCAACGGCAGCAGTGGCTCCGGGGCTTCCGTGGGCGCATAATTGTCCCGCATATAGGCATATTCTAGGCCATAATTAAGTATGCATTCGGCCTGCGAGATCTGCGCCAGCGCGACTAAAAAGTAGTGCATGTGATCACTGATTACGATTTGTGAGACTTTAGTGTAGATGTGCGCCGCCACGTAGTGATGCCCATAGCGGCTAGCCGTGCGAGCAATGCGATAGAGAGTCCAACAGTTGACGCGAGCGATGCACTTCTCGAAGCAGTGTATTACCTCTAGGGGCAGATAACATCCCATAGTCGTTTGGCACACCAGGGCGCTAAGTATTTCTACTGTGCGCAGCAGTTGCTCCGGCTGCTCCTCACTGTCAACCAGTTTGTTTAGCTTGTACAGAATAAGCGGCAGGCGGGCGAGCATTGGATTCGGCTGTAACTCGGAAATGCATTATTAGAATTATTAATTGAATATATGAAAGAGCATTACCTTAGGTGGTGCAGGTTCGTTTGTTTCCATGGCTGCGTCATCCTCCAGACCTTCCGCTGTGGAGAATGCATACTTCCGCAGCTGGAAGTGCTCACAGAGTCCCACAGCCGCTTCACAAATAAGCTGCAGATTATTGGGCGGATAATTCACATTGTCTCCTAGCGTATTGGTCACCATCTCGACAAAGTCAGCTCCGAACTCCGCATTGGCTTGGGTAATGCGTATGCCATACGTCAGCACTCGGCGCAGATCTCGATTAAACTCCGCACGACGGGCCGTACAGAAGAGTAGACCCTCCATATGCAGATTTACCATATCCAGGATGTCGTCAACCTGAGCCACCTGTTTCTTGAGACCGAAGGCCAGCAAAGCAGCCAGCACAGCCATTGCCTGCGTGGCTGTGGTATAATCATCCAATTTGCTGATACACTCATTGCAAAGCCTCAGCAAGGCGTCACGATGCTCACACAATAAATGCTGGCAGGTAAGCGGACACTCGCTTAGCTTAAGGAGTATTGAGAGGAAGAGAAACTGCTCCGCTCCATTTGTGCAGAGATTGAATTTGTTGATTAAAGCACCAATAGCTGGCTTGGGCCAGGCGTTGACGCTCTGCTTGTCGGCCAGTTCGTTAAAGGACCGAAGTACTTGGATTCGCACCGGCGTACGCAAATCCTGCATGAAATCGAGCAACACATTTAGCTGCCCTGGCACGCCCACCAGTGTTCGTGCCGACAATTGAGTGAGTGTGTCGATGATGGCCACCACAAAGCTTTGGGCGGGATACTTGGGCAACAGCTCTAGACACAGCTTGCTGACCAAGGCCGCTGTGTTGGCATCGTGGTGCATGTGGCGGAGCACCGGAATAAGTAGCAGCTTCATCGGCACCGGCACCTGCAATGACTCAATCATATCGGAGATCTTTGCGCACATGCTGATGGCAAAGGAGCTCGATTGGGCGGCGAAACAGCTGCTGGCATATATAGCGGCTTCCACTTCCACTGTATCGTGACTGTCGAGCGCTCGGCGTATCGCATGATGCACCTGTGGCTTCTCTGGTATTACACGGGACACGGCGCCAAGAGTGCGAAGGAGAAGGGCACGCGCCACTGGATCATTTGAGTGCATCACCATAAAAATACGCCGCACAAAATTATCAATGTTGAGAATCTTGTCCAGATGGTTCTCACTCTGCTGGCACACACGCAGCACCCAGAAGCGCAGAAGATTCGACCCGCTTACAAAGAACTCGGCCAATTTGATGAATGACGAGTTTATAAGAATCGGAAAGGGATACTTTTCAAATAGTCGAGGAAACCGCACGATCGCTTCACATTGTATGCCCTGCTTTGCGCTGCGCAGCCCCTTGTCCAGCTCCATGAGCACGGCATTCGAATCATGCTCATTGTCGTTGAGAAACGACTCGTTGAACATGCTCACACGTGTGCCCGTTAAATGTGCCATTTTCAACTATTTCTGTATGCACATTGACTTCACAAAGTATTGATTCACTAAATGAAAACAATAAACAAACCCACAATAGAAAACCGAATGCAGCTCACCGGTTTGCCATTCAACTGTAAACGTATCACTAACATGAGTACGAAATGATTAACATTATTAACATTAACATTATTCTGTTATCTTTAGACTTAATAGTCTTCCAAAGCTGTTTCTGTTAGCGGTCTTTGTGAAATTGTGTTGCCGATTTAAATTGTTAAAATTATGTTTGTCCTGACGAAAGTAGATAATGGTTTGTAGCCTATTAAAAATACGCTCATCGTTTATATATTGACATCAGATGTATTGCAGATATGGAAAAAATCCTTTTGATTCCATCCAAAGCGACATACACAATCGGTCGCTTGTCAACAGACGTGATTCTGAGTGAGGACCTTAGTATAAGTCGCACTCATGTAAAAATTTGTCCTTTAAATGACGGATCACTGACTGTTGAAGATCTGGGCTCCAGGTACGGTACATTCATCAACGATGACATTGAGCGTAGCAAAAAGATGAGTGCAAAGACGCCTACTCAACTTCATATTGGAGACAGGATTCGCTTTGGCGCTCTGAAGAACGTGTGGAAATTATCGCAGCTTAAATTGCTTACGACTGCATCCGCGCTGAACGCCTCTGAGATACACGAATTGAATAACCTCATAAAATCATTAAATGGCGCTATCGTGCCATCTTGGACAGATGAGTGCTCGCATTTAACCATGGATATGGTTACGATCACAGTAAAGCTGCTGCATGCACTACTAGACAATAAACCCATTGTACGAATTGATTTCTGGCGAGAGTTAGTGAAGTTAGCTAAGCGTGTTCATGTGCCCAATGGTTTGCCAAAGCCCGAAGATTATATGCCCAAACAGCCAGCAGATATGCCCAGCATCAAGTGGCGTCCTGAACGCACAAAACTCTTTGCTGGAAAAACATTTGTATTTATGAATCGAAAGCACCTCGACATGTACGGTACCGTCGTCCAGAAGGCAAGCGGCGCATGCAAAGATCTGAACTCTGGCGTTCGAAAGCCGTTTCTAACTAAACCAAATGTGATCGTCATACAATATGTGTCCTCTACTCAATCCCAAGCGACAGAAACTATATTCAGCGTACAAGGTAAGTTTATTTGACACATATAAATTCAAATGTATAATAATCTATTCTAAATTCCAGGTATTTTGGAACAGGCCGGACTCCGACCTGTACCCGATTATGAAATCGGCCTAGCCATTTTACACTGCTCCTTGGAAAAGTTTTGTAATCCGTCGTACAAAATAACTGAGAACTCATTGGCTACAACCGAATCTATGGATTCTTCGATCTTGGTTCCAAATACAGAACGCAGTCAAACACAACGAGCCGTAGACAAAGCATCCGAGTTCTTCGTCGCCGAATCCCAGAAGTCAGAAGTATATGCGCTAAGCACTGGAAGTGAGAAGCAGTTATCAGAGCCAAAGCCGGAACCTGTCAAGAAACCAACCAGGATGATGCCTAAGAAACGAAATAATGCCATCTATTTGGACTCCTCCTCGGATGAGGACGTTCAAGTCGAAGTGGTCGAGATGCCAAACAAGAAGGCTAAGACCGTAGTTGAGAATAAGTCGAAACGTAAAATTGAAAGCATTTTGGAGTCCTCTGAGGACGACCAATCGAAAAAGAAATCTAAATCTTCGTTGGAGCCTATCTTAAATAGTGATGTTCATTCCCCACCTGAAGACACCAATGAAAAGAATGCAACAGAGCCAGTTACAACTCAATCTAGACGTTCAACTCGTGCCCATCTGCAGCAGCAAATCGAAGCGGAGACAAAGAAACCGGAGACCTCGCCCCGAAGATCTACACGTGGCAAACCGACTGCAAAAAAGGCTACATTGCAAATAGTTCGGAGTGACAGTGAAGACGATGAGGAACTTTTCCAATTTAAATCCCAGGCCTCAGTACCCGTGGAACAGGCAGCAATCCAGTCGTCTGAGACCAGCATGGCGTCCGAAAGTACATTGGCGAAACAAGCTGCGCCCAGCCCAAAGATCAATAAAAAAGGTACGATTAGTGTGAGAAATTTTCTGGAAAAGTCACAGAGTCAGGCGTCAAGTCAAAACTTTGCTCCACCTGCATCGCAGAAACGCAAACGTCTGTGCTTGAAGCTAATAAACGAAAGTGACAGCGACGACGATGAAAACCTTTTTCAGTTTGGTGACGGCCGGAAGCGTAAGCAAACGCGCGTCGGATCAGACGATGAGTCTGACAATGAAAATATGTTTAATTTCCAAGGACGTGATCAGCAAGAACATAGCAAAACTGCAAGCGAACACGATGAGGACTCAGTTATCACAGAACCATTTATAAATGAATCAAAACCAAAATCCAAGTATATTGTGCGCAAGCCAAGCGAGCAGCCCCGTAAAGTAAATGTAAGCGGCTGGCTATCATGTAGCGGGCTACATGAGGATGTCAAGCCGGAAGTGAAACCAGATTTACAAATGGATGCAGAGGTTATAAAGCAAGAGCTGGACGACGAGGATGATAAGGAGAAGGTGGATCATGTTAAATGGCTAGCCAGCCTGAAGGATAGCATACAGGTGCGCTTGTGTAACATGAGCATCAGCGTCAGATCCGTAGATCAAACAGATGCAGCTAACACAACTGACAACAAATACAGCGGTCGCCAGAACTTTAAGAAATTTGTTAAGGTAAATAGAGTCAATCAATAAATAACTAATGACGGTTATTAACTAATTTTTCTCTATTTGCAGAAGAGCAATGTGCACTCGCAGCAGCATACTGTGGGACTCAAGCGAATGCAGCTGGCTGAGGGCATGGTTTCTTGTCTGTAAGTGCAAAATAACTTATTGTGCGTTTCTTCGTGTTATATTTTACTACCAATAAATTTTCGAAATATATTTAGAGCTTTGGCTTGATCCCTGGCCTGCAGCTTGCGCTCGAAGAGCGTTTTAGCAGCCAGCCATTCGTGATTTTGTATTGGTTTCGTTACACAGTTCTCGGGATTCTTTTTGCGTGCCTTGGATTCTCGCACAATGAAGTGCTTCACATCTTCCACGGTGGCCAATGAACTCAGCTGAAAAGCTTCCTTTGTCGGAGGTATTGCTGTTTCGCGTGATACAACAACGCCCACATCTGCCTTCAGCTGTTGCTTGGCCTTTTCCACTTTCGTAATTAGTGAAGGTGCCTGTATAAGGAGTTGGACACCAGCAGGGCTTGCTTCGTCGGGTGTAGCTGTCTGCATTTCTTTAACCACCTGCAGCTGTGTGGGCAATTTATAGTCTTCGGGAAGAAAATTATGTTTTTCTACTTGTGGAAATTTGGGACACTGTGGTTGCAGTTTGTTATACAATGTGGCACAATTGTTGGCTTGCACTAAGCTCAACTTATTTATCTTAGCTACAGCTGCAATTAACAAGGTCAGAAACTCCATGAAGAAGTTGCTGCGAATCATTTGCCCAAAGTATTTGATTGCTGCCTGACAGCAGTCACGAATGCGTTCATGCAAACTATAAAAGGCTAGCAACCGCGCCAAGACAAATTCCAAACTGTTTCGGGTAGGCATTTCGCCGGAAAGCTCCGCATCACAGGCATCCGGCAAGGCTCCGCGAAAATGTTCCAGATCCCGAGGTAGGTCAAGACGGAGCAGTCGGCAAAGCGCTCCATTTAATTTGCAGACAGCACGAAATCCTGGCATCCCGCGAAAGGAATTCTTACGACGTGCCATTAGACGACCTATCAGGGCTGCAGTGTTGTTGAACTCCACGAAATCTGGTCTGGATTGCTGTTGAAGGTAGCGATTGATAGCCATATAGACATTCTTTGCTGTGTGAAGATTGGTTCATTATATAAAGACTTTAACGCTTAACAAGTTCAGTATACCAGATCCTGTATCCTTAACTTGTAAGGTGACTAATGGAGGCTTTTTTAATTCAAATTCGTTCCAAAAATGTAAACTCGCCATGCTTTAACAAAATGTAAACAAGTCAATTATGTTGCCAATAGTGGTCGTTGAGGCTGCCAGATGGAAAAATTATTTTTTGGTATTTTTTATATATGAAATCAATCAACATTCTAAAAATAATAATAGTAACATTATTATTACTTTTAAGCTTGTAACATTTTAATTACAGATATCGCAGATAATTTCACAGGAGAGCTTATATAACAAAAATAGCATTAACAACACAAGTGCTTGCGGCTCCACTGTTAACGATTAGGCAGCACTAAAAACGCATAAAAGTCTGGCAGCTCTATCTTTACCATATGATTGCCTCCACCTGTCAGCTATCAGTTTCCTCGAGTATTTACCGTAGAGAGTTGTTGCGTGTACCCCATAAATTTTCAGTTAATTCCTGTTATTATTTAATAAAGCCGCCTATATTGTCCTACAAAAGGGCGTGGTTGCCTGGTGTTAACTGATTAGATAAAAGTTGCAAGCATACAACAAAATGCTAGTCATCAACACAATCAGAAATGCAGCGAAATTGTCGCTGCGTAACGCTTACATACGAAATTGCTTGAGCAACGAAATTCGAGCAGCAACAAATTTCACGCGCACTTTCTCGCTGGGTCTGGCGCTGCGGCAACAAGATGTGTAAGTGGCATCTAATAAATAAACACGCCCAATGGAAAACTAAAAAACTCTCTTTCTCTCTCTCTCTCTGTGTCTCTGATATAGTGTGAATGTGACCTTCGTAAGAGCAAACGGCGAGAAAATAAAGAGTTCAGGCAAGGTGGGAGACTCGCTGCTGGACGTCGTTGTTAACAACAACGTAGATCTGGACGGCTTTGGTGCCTGCGAGGGCACACTGACCTGTTCCACATGCCATTTAATATTCAAAGAGGCGGACTATGAAAAACTGCCGGAAAAGCCAGGAGATGAGGAATTGGACATGCTGGATTTGGCATACGACCTAACGGACACCTCCCGATTGGGTTGCCAAATTACACTGACCAAGGACATGGACGGATTGGAAGTTCAGGTTCCCGCCACAATAAACGACGCACGCGCAGCGTAAATGTGTTCCACTGATCAAGTTTGTTAGATTTTTTGAGTGCTATTCGCTATAGTTAACATATTTCATAGTCCATTATTCAACCCAAATTGTTGTACAAACAAACAAAGGCTCAGGCGGTTTTTATTAAGAGTGACTTTTTGCATAAATGAATTTTAATTGTATGCTATTGATTGGCAATTTGTAAAACGAGAGAATTGTAAATATTTATGTGTTTTGTAAATAAATAAGTAGAGTACATTTGAAATTTTCATAAAATATGCCCAAACTTCGCTATGTATGCGTCTGTACATGTACATATGGAAATTCAGCATTCTTATGAATTCAGGATTGTCACACATACATACATATATTCAGCAGATCCCAACAAGAGTAAGAATAGACACGTTTTTGTTTTAATAAAAGTAAACTTTTTATTATTTCGCAGCTATCAGATAAAGTAATAAATAAATAATTTAATATATACATCTGCTATATTAACTTATTGTTAACGATTTTCAGCTTTGATTTTTTATTTTCTTTCGTTTTTTATCCGCTGTGCCATTTTAACTCGTAATTTAGATAGTTCTTTTTTTTTTGCTTTTTTTGTTTTGTTTTTTAAATTATTTATGTATAACTGAAACTTAACAAATCTGACAATGAGCAAAATTACGTCACAATTTTCGTTTATTTCGATTCGTTTCGATCGTTCAAGAACTAAAGAATTATGCAGATAAGGCGAATCGTTGCCATACGAAAATACAATTCAATAAATAGCCAAAAAACAAATTAAAATAATAATAATAAATAGTTAAAGAAATGTTGCAGAGCATGAGACAGAATAAATAAGTTAGAAATTAGAAGTGTGAAATGAATAGAGGTGCACATAAAACTGATTTGGTTTTCAATTCACGCCGTGCTAATGATGGTGCCATGGATACCTAGTGTGTATGCGTGTGTGTGTGGTGTGGTGTGGTGTGTGTCGTGTGTGTTTGTTGTGCCTTCTACTTAGTTGACATAGGCCATGCCCGCGCCCTTGCGATCGAAATGGCGCACGCGCACAAAGAGGAAGGCGGCGACTAGAGAGGCCACAGCCAGGACGAGCAACAGCATCACCAAGCCACCGACAAAGCTGGGCACAGACATGCAAATGGTCTCGGCATCGGCTGAGCGCGCCGATTGGATCACCACCGTCTCGTTGCTGGCATTGCTGTTGAGCGCAAAGTTGACATCGCCAGGTGCCACCACCTGAATGATGCGACTCGTGTTCACGTCGGTCATCTCCTGTGCGTTACGTTTGTAGATTCTTGGCTTGACCACAATCTCCATTGTGTCGCGACGCCGGCGCACTCCGCGCAGATCATCCAGACCCTCAACGGAGCGTGGACGGCCACCCAGGGAAACGAGATTGCCACCGCTCAGCTCATCCTTGCGCTTCACGGTGCTGTATTGGCCAGGCTGGCCAGGCAGTGGTGGCGGTGGAAGACCCAGTTCGTTGCTGCCCTGCTGTGGCTGCGCCTGTGGCGCCTGCGAGCTGGCTGGGCCGCTGCCTGCATTGTTGCCCGCCGACTCGGCTGTGGTCACCGCTGAGGTCTGGGCCTGGGGTGAGGGCACAACGTCGGGTTGATTCTCAGAGTAGGCGCCGCTGGCATCGGCAGGATGGCGTGGATCGGGATAAGCTGCTGGAGGCAGACCACCCAAGGCAAAGTCATTGCGTTCGTAGGCCTCTGGTGGACCGTACTCCTCGGAGAGCGCATTGCCGCCGATCTGTGGCAGTCCATACTCGCCACCAGGCAGACCGGGTCCGCACTTGGGCTCGGGGCAGTTGTAGCGGCAGACCTGAATGACGCACTGGAAGTGCACGTTCATCGAGTCGGGGAACTTGAAGGCCTGGAAGTAGGCAAAGCTGACCACAGATGCGGAGGGACCAAAGTTCTTAATCTTCTGGAACTTGCTCATGATTTTGGGCCGGACAACACAGCCATTTTGATCCACCAGCTGAATGGGAGCACGCTTGCCGTCATGAGCGACACAGTTGCGCACGAGCATATCGAACTTGTTCTCGTCATCCTTAATGGCCAGCACCATGGTCATTGTTTGTCCGATCTTCACAATGCCCGACACTTCGGAAGCCCAGGGTCCCTTGCCCACCTGAATCTGCATCCAGCACTGAAGATTATCGCCCAGGAAGTTAGCTGTGACGGCGTGCAGCATGTCCACCTGGAAGGGGCGGAAGGTGACTGCCTTCTCGTAGAAGTCGTACCAGGTGCAGCGCAGCTTGCGTGCCTGATCCCAAACCTCCTGCACATAGGGATCGTACTGAATAATAATGGTGTTCTCCACATAGCTGCCCGATGGAGTAGGTGCACCATAGCCAGCCGCATTGTGATTCGCCGAGCTGCTCATGCCGCAGCTATTTAGGAAGATCTCAAAAGTGGCGCTCAGATGACCCGTGCCCGGCTGCATGTGCACGCAGTGGGACTCGCTGTAGAAGCCCTTCGAGAAGATCATGCCATAGAAGGGCCGGTCGAACTCAATGTTCACGCGCATGTGTGTCTTCTCGCACTGCACCTGCAGATGCTTGATCTGCGGGCTGTCATTGGTGCTGGCCAGCGGCCAGGCCTCCTCGGACAGATCGTTGCTGGGGCCAGCGCCAGCGGTGCTCAGGGGTCCCTGTGGTGCGCCGTAAATGGGTGCAGGCGCTGGCGGTCCATAGCCAGCTCTGTGTTCCAATGGCAGCGCGGCTGATTCAATGTGTGATGCATCGCCATGCACGGAGAGATGCTGCATTGGGAGAGCAGAGAAGGAAAATCAATAATATTTGCGAAGTATGTAAATCTTGGCAAGGTAAGCCTAGCTATACATTGAACCCATTCCCAGTAAACCCATAGCTAAGATTGCTCTACTTTCTTATCGAGTCCCCATAACGAATTGCTTTCGTTTCCAGATATTTCAGCAGAAATTTATTTCATTGTATTGCAAAAGATCTGAAAACTCTGTCAGCGGAAAAGCTGATGCGCATGCTTGGCTGCCCATTTTGTCATTTAATTTGCGACGCCTTATGCAATTCGAATCGAAATCCAAAGTACAAGCGACAAGCTCGCCTTTTTCGAAAGAAGCGTGCCAGAGCGTTGAAAATTGCGGCGCAGTTTATTTATTTATGTTGAAATTGAATGGCCGAGTGGAGCGAGGCACGTTTACCTAAGCCGAAAGCAGGGCCTATTGCATAAGCATAAGCCATGACAGCCATGTTACTCCCTTACACTGTCGCCTCTCTCCCTCCTCCTTCCTCTCTCACTCTTCGGCTTGGTAACTCGATTGCGTCGCTTTCTTTTCACTGTATCTTTTTCATTCCCGTTTCACATTTGGCTCATAATTTTATAGCTGTTTTTTCTTCTTTCTTCTTCTTCTTCTTTCTTTCTTCTGGCTATGCCCGGAAAGCGGATGTAACGCTGTGTCTCTGGCTCAGCCCAACGAAAATCGAAAGTTCAAGACGATGACGCTGTTGATTTTTTTTCTTCTCGTTTTTGGATATCTTTTGTCGTCCGAGATGTCGTGAGTTGGTTTTGAAAGTGAAATGACCACGAACAGCAAGCAAGCAAATGAAAACCAGATAAAAGATGCGTTATATATCAAAATAGAGTTAAACTTGAGCATCTCTTCTTATACGTAGCTGACTGCACGTAAATCCATTCTAATATCGTCTCAATACGAATCTGTTGGCTGCAGTTTTTCCCCCTATTCTGTTTGAAGCGTTTCACTCGCAGCTGAAGAAATCTGGCGTTAAATGAATAATATAGCAATCTTAATGTATTAATGCGCTATAAACAAGAAAGTCAAAACTGGTACAAATCAGAGCATAACTGCAATTTCGCTGCCCCAATACAGATACAGACACGCAGCGCCAACTGCTGTCCAGTTAGTTGCAGTTGCACTTGGAGCTAGAGCTGGAGCTGGAGTTTTCCGTGACTCGCGATTGTATCTGCGAGATACTTGCTCTGCATAAGTCTCTCTCTGTCTCTCTTTCTCTTTCTCTCTGTTTCTTTCATTCTCTGTGTGCATGTGATTGATGCAGCTTAAATGGCTGCATAAATAAGCAATTTGCATTGATTTACATGTTCGCATATGTGTGGCTAAATACGTTTTCATATAAGTCTTCTATTTCAAAGGAAAGCGCGTCCAACTTGGAAAAAAAACATAGCCTCAAATCCTATGGCCATTCGTAATTCTGATTAATTAACGTTAAAGCTAAATCTTAAGCGCTCAACAACGTCACTGTTAAGCTAAGCTCTCTCTTATTGTCGTCATTCGTTATTTTGATTGATTGCCGTTGCGCTGGCTAACATTATTCACGCTGTTAAACGCTTAACAGCGCCAGTGTTAAGCTACGCTCTCTCTGTTATGCTCATTCCTCATTTTGATTGATTGCCGTTTAAAATATTGTCTGACTAACATATTGCTGTTAAATATTTAACAGCGCCACTGCTATGACCCTTTGTACTTTTGATTGATTGGTGTTAACATTTGCACGCTGTTAAATGGCCAATTACACCACTGTTAAGCTAAGCTCTCATTCTCTCTCCCCATCTTTTCTATGCTCGTCATTTGTTATTTTGATTGATTACCATTTGCCTGCTTCACATTCTTGAAAGCTATCGTTAGCAACTGTTAGCAGCTCTGCTGCTCAGCTAAGCTCTCGCTATCTCGCTCTCGCTCACTAACTCGGTTTTCTTCTTGGCGCTGCTTGGAATTGCATTGATCAACAGCACACAAAGTGCCGTTCAGTGCGAATGCAGCGCACTTGCTGTTGTTCTTTGCGCTTTGCCGTGCTTCGTTCGCTCCTTGCCTCTGCATCCGCCTCTGCTTGCGCATCGATCTCTATTATACCGCTAGCAGTACAGCTCATCTGAGCGTTTTTCTTTTAGGTTTCGATCAACCCATCAATATGCCACACAATGGACACTCGCACTGATTTGCATTCGAATTGAATTGGATATTGATAAACGGTAGTCCGTCGCGTCGAAAGTGAGCAGATCCGCTACACAGCTTGGTTTGCATATGTATGAAAGACGCCGCACGCTCTATCGCTCTCTCGCTCTGTCACTTGCGCGCTCGCTTGCTGTCAGCTTGGAAGTGGGCCACTCTAACTGTATAGCGTTTGGTGTTTCCTAATTGAATTGGAATCATATTGATTGGGCTATCGGACAGAGATCTGCTTTTTTTTTCTCAACTTGTCGTTTGTAAGACTCATCTTTTTACACTTTCTTCCCAGACAGCTGTTTGGCACTTACCTCTGTGTTGAATGCCAGGCACAAGACTAAGGCCAAGAGGCAACTGTGTCGCGTATAGTGTCCCATTTTTATTGGTGCTATATAAATCCGCTCGACTATATAGCCTGCAAGTATGTATATATCTCTGTGTGCCGAATATCTGGTCTTTCTATCAGTTAAGATCAAAACTGTTTGTTTTGAATCTTTGCTGCTGCGGCTGCTGCTGAAGCTGCGGCTGCTGTTCGTCTCTTTGCGTTTCTCACTGCTTTCTTCTCGGGTTTGTTGATCTTTTGGTGTCTCTTTCTGTAAGTAGCAGAATAGAAAGGGGAACAAGGGTAAACAATGCAGCCAAACAGTTCAACTTTTGCATGAGCTAAATGGAATAGCGACTCTGTTAACAGTCACATTCGATCTGTGCATTTAACATTAACATTCACAGAATATATGCACAGCATATTATACAGGGTGTTGCATATTCTCGGTGACCTTGTCTAATTTTTACTTTAGTCATCATCCATAACATAAAAAACAATGTATGCATATTTATAAATATAGAATTAAAATTGGATTTATTTATTTTATTTATCGCATATTATCCATTGCATCCATAGTAAATTTACACACTAAACACAAAGTTTTTGAAACCACTTTTGCTTTAATATATTTTTAATATATGAAATATTTTTATTAAGTTTTAAATTAAATAATTTTTTAACACTATATTTCGTGTTTATTTAGACATTAGAGCCGCAACAAGCCATAATTAATGACAGCCGCTTAATGGCTTGATGCTCATAACTTGAACAGCACTTAAATGGCACTATACATATATATAATAAAATCACACAGATATACACACTCACACTCACACACACAGACACACTCTCGCGCGATCATTTAGTGCCGCCGAAACTGCATTTTATGTAAAGCAAATGAAAACTCGCGGGCAACAAACAGGAACCACTTTCTATTTTCACTATAACAGTACAACGAGGAGCTGCAGCAGCAACAACAACTACGACTACGACAACGAGCCTCAACGCCAACGCAGTTGCAAGTTTTCTTCACAGTGGTTGGCCCCACTTGATGGGCCCCATTAATTTGTATTTGTTTTTGTATTTGATTTTGTATTTGAATTCGTATTTATAGTTGTATTTGTGTTGTATTTTTATTCCGTGTTGCTTACTTTACAGTTTGGCCTAGCATAGCATTAACATTATGTTAACATTCGCTAAACATTTCACGTGCCGCGCGCTTGCTTCGAATTCGAATTCGACTTCGACTTTGGAATTGATCTTGAGAGTTGAAGACGTTACCGCTGCGCCTGCGTCTGCGTCTGCTTGCCGATTGAGACTGAGCGACGGAGCTCAGCGCCGACTGACGATCGCATCTGAGGCGCAGCTTTCACACAGCTCCAACTGAAGCTGGCTGACTGCTGCCTGCTGCCGAGCCGAGCTCAGGTTGCCGCGCCGGCTGCCGCACGATGCTCGGAGCGTGGCCGAGTGAGGGGCGGAGCATAAAAAAATATATATGAAAAGAAGTAAGCGGCGACTGCGGCGTCTGCGTCGCATTTCACTTGACTGAGTGTTGAGTTTTTTTTTTTTCATTTTTGGGCTGCCTGGGTGAATGTTGTAGCGGGCAGTTTTACTTTTACAGATGGCAACAACAACAACAACAACAACTACAGCAGCAGCAGCAGCAGCCCATCATATTGCACCGTGTACAAGAGCAAGAGCAAGAGCACACCCCATGTAAATGGAGTTTTAACAAGCCTTGGCCATAAATCGACGCGCCAGCTAAAAATAAAAACCGGCTTGTCAGTCACTCAGTCAGCCAGCCAGCCAGTCAGCTAGCCAGTTGGCCAGATAGCCAGTCGGCAAGCTGCCATTGAGCAAGTGTACTATTAACCCACTGAGACAGTAACGGACGCTGCGTCGCTGCTTAGCTGTTGGCAGCGCTGTCAACGCCGCTTGACCCTAGCCAAACAAACGCCGAGTTAGCTCGTTACGCAATGCTCCCAAAAGAACTTTAATGAATGGGGCTGACCACAGTGAGTGTGTGTGTGTGCGTGTGTGTGTGTGTGGGCTGCTCAGTTTAACGGTGCTTTGTACAGCTGCTACTGCTTCACTTTCTTCCTATTCGACTATTTTCACCTGAGCAAAAAAAAAAAAAAAACAAACAAAAAATTAGCTGTCTCCCCATTTGCATACGAAAGACTTAAGACACAAATTTGGCAATTAACAAGCAGCGAAATTTTTGGCTTTTTCTTCATCTCTATTTTTTTATACCCTGAACCCATTGAAAATGGGAAATCAGGGTATAATGGTTTTGTTAAAAGTATGTAACAGGCAGAAGGAGGCGTGGCAGACCCCACAAAGTATATATATTCTTGATCAGGGCGAAGAGCTGAGTTGATTTAGCCCTGTCCGTCTGTCTGTCCGTCCGTCCGTCCGTCCGTCCGTCCGTCCGTCCGTCCGTCCGTCCGTCCGTCCGTCCGTCCGTCCGTCCGTCCGTCCGTCCGTATGTATGAACGCGTCGATTTCAGAAGATATAAGAGCTAGAGACTTCAACTTTTTTTTAAAATGTCCGTAATTATCACGCGCATATCGAGTTTATCACTAAAAAACGATAACTCATTCCGATACTTTTTTATCGATAAAAAACCTTATCGAAGATCAGTTTAAAAATTATATCTCCTACATCTTTCAAGCTAGAGTCTCCAAATTTAAAATGTATACTAAGATGAATTTTATACAATTTCGGTTTTTGTTAAAATTTACCCCCCACCCCTAAATCCACCCCCTCACCCTCATCTTTGTAAAAGTCGTATATCAAATACTAGAGACTTGTGCTTCGGTATACACATACATTTAAACATCATGATTACGTTCTGAAAGTTTCATTACGATCGTACGTCTAGAAATTAAATTATTCAACAAATAAGTTCTCCTATTATTGCCACACTGCAGCGCAACCCAAGCGCAATCGCCTGTACATGTGAGTGTGTGTGTATGCGTGTGTTTGTTTGTATGTGTATGTGTGTGCGTATATTTGTTTATATGCGTGTGTGTGTGTGTGTGTGTGTGTGCTAATTATTATTGAAATATCAGTTCCTTGTGGGGTTCAGGGGATCTCGTAGTCGAGCAGTCTCGACTAGAGCTTTCTTACTTGTTTTTCTTTGTGTTTTGCTAATTGCTGCTCCAGCGCAGCTACCACAAAATGATTCGTTATCAAATCAACGCATCGCTAAATTAGACAAGCTATTGAGATATGTATATACATATATGTATGTCTAGATAGTAGGCCGCATATTAGATACACTGACTCAGTTGTTAATTTAGACTAACCCTACAGAAGGCATAAGACTAAATGTCACTAAGAATAATATCAGCATTTCTATATAAATAAGGCTCTACATACATACATACATAAAGATAAATATCGTTTTTAATATCAAGTATATAAACTATCTAGTAAGCATACATATATACATACATATATCCATAAAGCATATCTATATAAATATTTATTAGAGAATCTATCTGGCTGTGCTTATAGTCCACATACTCCTCTATGGTTAGTGTATAGGAATGCCTTCTAGGCAGCTCTTGTGGCTGATTGGCATTTGGATGATGAGCCACGCTCAGCTTAAGTGAACATTGTTATTGTTGTCATTGTCATTGTTGTTGCTGTTGCTGTTGCTGTTGTTGTTTATAGTAATGTGTAACTGCGGCTGATGCTGATGACTGACTTGGCTTGTTATTTGTTGCTGTTGCTGTTGCTGTGGTTGTTTGGCATAAGGCAAGTGAAAGTTGACGTTTGCCATGCGCAACTCCCAGCGAGCTTTCGTCTGGCATCTCTTTTTCATATAAGGGCATTGCTGCTGCTGCTGCTGCTGCTGCTGCTGCTGTTGCTGCTGTTGTTGCTGCTGTTGCTACTGCCTTTTGTTTTCTTTTTTAATTAACACACTCAAATTTCTGCTTACAGGCATTTCTACATATCGTTATCGTTATCGCACGCGTTATCGCCGCCTCTACACAAAAATCAAACAAACAAAAGAAATGCTTTTTCGGTCTTCCTGTCTAATTAGCTTAGCGGCCGCCTCAACTGCAGCTGCCAAGTCTTTTGTTACTGGCAAACATTAAATAATGTGAAAAGTGCCAGCAGCTAGTGAAAATGCAATGAAAAGTTGTTGCTCTTGTTGCCTGCTGCTCACTGTTCGTTGCTTGTGGGCTGTTTGTTTGCTTTAGCAGAGGGAGCTCTGCTTGGCGTCCGTCTATTGATTGAAATGACAATTGTAGCTGTCTCCTTGACTGGTCGTTGTCGTCGTTGACTAGAAACTAGGTGAACCACTGCACTGTGGCACACACAGACTATTTGTTCTAATTCTTGATAATATACGTGGTGTGCGCAGATGACCAGCAATTTGGGCTAGATGAGCCGGATATTGAGTAGCATCTGACTTTTGTTGCCATCGGTGACACACGAATTGCAGCAATCAATGCCAACTGGCAAGACTTGGGCATTATCTCCACAGATATCGATCTCTATATATCTATAATTATCATTTAGTTTATTGCATGCCAGCGCATTCCGTCGCTGTCAATTAGCCAAGCCATAAAATGCATTTGATGTAACATAAAGCTAATTTCTTTGCGTCTTTTGATGAGTTTTTGGCAGCCAGCAGCAGCAGCAGCAACATCAGCTGGCTTGGCTATTTCCATTAAATTAATTGAACGCTTTCACAAATTCCCACTGCCGCACACTTTTTGGCAAGACAAATGTCCAGCATCCGAATCGTGAGGGGAAGGGGGAGGGGAGCTTACGACAGCAGCTATAGATTTTGCTTAATTGAGCTCGCCTGAAGCTGACAAATTTTTGCTGAGCGTAGCCCAGCCCAGCCCAGCTAAGCAGAGATGAAGCCCCAAAGCAGACAATGGGCACGGGCTTTGCTTAAAACACACAACAAAACAGAACTCAAAGCAGAGTTTTTTTTTTTTGTTCGTTTGTCAATTTTTATGTGTTGGAATGTTTTTGTTTACCAATTCGATTGCTGCTTTGGCTTTTGCTTGCTAAGTAAAAGTTTCACTGCCAAGCAGATGCTGTGAGCTCGCTGTGTGTGTGTGTGTGTGTGTGTGTGTCTGCTGCTTCTTTAATATAACGGCAACACACACACGCACACATGCGCATTTGTGGTTGTGGTAAATGATCGATATTATTTGCCATTGTGGCATAGAAATTGTGGCCCCCCCATGCGTAATTAAGCACTAACATATGTCTCTATCGAGCCAGCTGTACGTGTATGTGTATACATATACATATATCTAAGTCGAGTTGGGATGCTGTGAAAGTGAAATTGTTAACGCCAAAGAAAAGCAAACAACAAAACAAATGTTAACCACCAAGGTTTTACACATGCTTGTTGTTGCTCGTGCTCTTGCTGTTGTTGTTGTTGTCTCTTTTTGGCTGTGTGGCTGGCCAGTGAAGGGGCAATTTACGTTTCATTTCATTTAGTTTGGTATGTGCTCGCTCTTCAGTTTCTTTATAGCTATTAAGTAACGATTTTGTCCACATCTCGGATAGCTTTGTCAAAGGGCAATTGTCGTGTCGCTGGAACTGGGCCGAGTGTCCGAGTGTCCGAGTGCCCGAGTGAGCTGAGCGCATGCCAGCATAATTGTTAAAGATCTTTATAAAACAAAAGTAATAAACTTTATGGCCATCAAAATTGCTAACAAAAAAATAATTAAGCAGCCAATAAAACGATTTATGTAACGAAAAACAAAAAAAGGCTATCAATTGCTTTTTTCTACTAAAAAAACGAATGACTTAGGCAACAAACTTGGCTGCAATTTCACAAATGCCCGCAGCTAAGCGCCTCGGCATTATGTAAAATAGAGCAGACAATTAGTTTTCTATGCTCCAGTTTCATGTTGTTGGCGCTGTTGTTGTTGTCGCGACAGTTTGGCGACAATTAAAAAGTGATAAGGCGCCCGCAGTCTTGCAGTCAACTCTCCGCCCAGACATGCACGGCAAATGAAAGTAAATTGTTGCATGCCACCGGCGGCTGCCTGCTGCCTGCCTGCCTGCCTGCCTGCCAGGCATTCCATCCATTCACTCAGTTTTTCCAGCGCTTTGCGTGAAATTTTTCGCATATGCGTAGACAACAAAAGCAACAAGATAACGCATTTATCGCAAAATATAGGGAAAGTGAAAAGCGCGCTTGAATATACATACATACATATAGTATTCTGATATGCAGCCGCATGGTAAATGGAGCGACAAATGGGCTACAATTTGACAATCACACATACATATATATATGTACATATATGTGCATATGCATATGCATGTGTGCGCCTGTGCATACATATGAGATCTATTAGATCTATTAGATCAGTGCTGTCAGCTTTTGGTGTCCAATTAGATTTCTCCTCGTTTGTCTGATTGAAGATAGCCTCCACTGTCAGCAACGACAATAGCTGAAGCAGCAGCTCAAGGAGAAGAGGAAGAGGCAGCCACTAAACATGCCAAATGAGTTGAGCAAAGTGCCGTTAGTCAGGATCCGGCGATAAGCAGCCATTGGCCATTGGAGTGCACCCCAGCAGAAACGAGACACAATTAACATAATTTACAACTTCCCTCCCTCCCATTTCATGACATGCCATGCAATTCCATTCATTTACTTTCCATTTCGTTTAACGGTAAACCGTACAAAGGCGAAGGCAAACCAAGAGCAAAGGCCCGTTCAGCGGACATGGACATAGACATGCATTTGCCGACTTGGTCACTTGGAACTTGGCAAATGTGCTGAAAACCAGTTTCATTGGCTTCCCTGCCTTCCACCGCCCCCCACACTCGCCCGATCCGACTGCAGTTGTTGCCGCTGCCGCTGCCGCTGCTGCTGCTGTCGTTGCAATGAAAGTAAAAACTCAAGGGCTTGCACTTTCCGGCTGCAGTTCGCAGTGAAAGAGCCGAAAGTCAGGCACAAAAGAGAGTCGACAACAAAGAAAACAAAGGAGGGAGATGAGCGCGAGAAAGAGATGGCGAATGTAGCTGGCATATCCTCGACGTGGCTTCGCAACGCATCGTTAGCTGCGGCTGCAGCTTGCACTGGGACGCCGACTGCGACTGAGACGTCAACGGCGACTGGGGGCCGGTTGCATTTTGCTCTGAAATAATTAGTGACCCAATTTCGAGCTGCCGACGTCGGCGTCGGCGTCGGCGTGTTCCGCTTGCCTGCCCCGGCCAGCCACAAGACGCATGCAATTTGCTTGGCTTGACTTGGGTTGCAGTTGTTGTTGTTGCTGCTGCTGTTGCTGGTGTTGGCGTAGTTTGTGGCATGCATGCAAAGAAAGTGGTTTTCATTTCTTTACAATTGCTGTCAGCGGGCTGCCTCACTTGCCACAGTTGCAGCGAGGGGCACTCATGCAGTTCACTCCCGCTGCCTCAGCCCATTTGAATAGCATTCAAATCAAATGAAAATGTGATTATGCTTAATCAAGCCGACAATTGAATTGAAAGCCGAAGTTCAAATGAGTTTTTGTGGTGTTAAAGATTTCGATTTGCATTTCGATTTGCATTTGGATTCAATGTGAGAGTGAGGCAGGGAGTTGCTTTAGTTTAACTGCTAATCATAGTCTGCTTAGTCTACTTTATCTGCTTAGTCTAATCGCACTTGTAGACGAGTTTCTAACTGCTTTACGGCACTCGCATTTTAAGAGAGAGGAGAAAATCCCAGACTCCGCTCGAAAATAGCTGCGTAATTGTTGTTATTGTTGTTGTTGTTGTTGTTGTGGGTAAGACATGCCTGCGCATTCTAAACATTTGCTTTTAACGTCAATGGAGGCTCATAAAGCCGCCATGTTGCAGCTGCAGCGCGCCAACAACAACAACAGCAATTGTTGCCAAAGTCTGAGCAATGAAAGTTTTTTGTTGTTGTTCACGCTGACTTGGAAAAACTGCGTGAAAATTGTACAGGCGGCAAAAACAATTGCCGTTAATTTAAAATTGTCGCCAAGGCAAGCAGCAGCAGCAGGCAGCAGCAACAGGCAGCAGCAGCAACTGCAGTCAGTAAACCAGTAATTATATCGTTGCAAGTGGCGCAGCTTCTTTCACCTGCGTGTGCATGTATGTATGTGTGTGTGTGTGTCTGTCTGTCTGTGGAATCAATTAAAAGTATTGCCAGTGCTATGTTTGGGCAAATGACAAGTGCCAGCAACAGCAACAGCAACGGCAGCAGCAGCCGCATCAGCACGTCTGGCTGACGTTCCACGCTGCGTATGCGCAACCCACTTGGCAGGCGGCTAGGCAGGCAGCCAGGTAAGTGCAGGCACAATACAAGCACGCGTGCCTGACTGCTGTAGCAAAACAGTTGCAGCTACGAAAGTATCTACGAATTGCCAACGTCTGTGTGCGTGTGTGTCTGTGTCTGTGTGTGTGTCTGTCTGTGTGTGCAAAGCGAAATTGTTTTCATGTGCGCCAAAGTGGAGCAGTTTTTGAACAAAGCAATTCGCTAGCTTAATCAAACACACACACACACACACACACACACTCTTGGACACATGTGTGGAAAACTGCAATTGTAGCTCCAGCATAAGCCACCAACAACTAGCTGCAGCAGCAGCAGCAGCGGCGGCAGCGGCAGCGCCAAATGAGAAGCGGCACAAGTCAATTTCAGACTTTCATTCGCGCGAAACGCGATGAAAATTTCACCAGTAAACGCGACGAGAACTTTTCGCAGCCAGTTCCCGTGCCAGTTCCAGTTCCAAATCCAGTGCCACTGTCAGTTCCAGTTCCATTAAAGAAACGCGTCTGCTCTGGCCTAAGCGGGTGGCTGCCAAATTGCCTAGATTTATGCAAATTCAGCTAATGAACAAAAAAAGAGTCTGAAATGCCGCTGCTTCACGGCTCAGCAGTGACTCTTAGGCTGTAGGTGTGCGTGTGTGTGTGTGTGTGTGTGTGGCAAGTACGGCTCTTTTGTTATTAATAATTTCCGCGTATTGCACGCCAAGGCAACTCGACGAAAGTTTTATCGTCTGCTTTCTTTTGCTCTCTCAATAATAGGCAAATCTACAAACACACACGCACACACACACACATATGTATGTAGCTGTGACTAACCAAAAAAATAACACTTTGCTTTTCTTTCCCAAATGTTGCAACGCTTTTGTGCGCAAATGGAGCTGCGGTTTTATTATTATTTTTATTTTTATTATAATTATTTTTTATAGAGAAGCTCGTTTGCCAACTTGACTCGGATGCGTTGCACACATAGAACTCGTTGCAAGGCAGCAAGTATTTGCGGCACCTATCGAAAGTAGCTGTAAATTGTGCTTGCAACTATTCGAAATCGGTTTACTTTAGCCACGGAGCAGCCGAACTGACAAAACTTCATTTTCATAATTAGCTGCGACTGTGGACCGTATAGCCTATATTGCCTCAAGAAATTGTGAAGAAATCGGGTGAATAATGGAAGAGTACATTTGAGACAGTTAAATGATACTGCTTTGGGAAATAGTAGGTAAGAATATTATTCCTTTATCCTTTATAATGATGATTTCTCTATTACGGCTGTGCCTTGGCCATTTAGAGACCCTAGACATTTTTTACAATCTATATAATAATAATCGTAAATAATTACAATATCCCTATGATAATACTAAGCATTACTGTTTTGGTAGGCATTTCAATTCAATACTCTGCAGCACTTATAGAATTTAATATACAATATTAGATCCAATCCAATTATTAGAAAAATTCGTTATTTTCCTCTATTTATTTAATTATAATTATAAATGTTATCAAGAGCTTCTCAAAGTTATTTGTGGTAATTTCAAGTCTATAAATAAAGTTCTTTATATCATTTCGCCAATTAGACGAAATTCTTTTCTCTGTCATTTGTCTTACCTTCGATTAGTGTTAATCCCTAGCGGTGTTTCGTATTTGTAATCCCTTTTTAGCGAGCCGGTTGCTTGCGCTTGACAGAGATAGAGAGATGAGGGATAGACAGAGATAGTGAATGGCACTGCGGCTGCCGTCGAGCGTTGATCACGTTTGCCTTTGGCTATATGGCTGGAGTCTGAGCCAGCTTCCACAACTGTATTCAATATCTGTTCAGATTTCGCACAATATATATATCAGGAGCAAATCGAGTTGCTCGTCTGTTTTTTCTATTTCTATTTTATTCTGATAACACTTTCAATGTATTCGCACACAGAGAGTAGGAAAGAGAGATCGAGAGTCGATAACGCGAGCGCGGCTCGAACGCGAATGTAGCTCAAGTGGAGTGAGTGTTCAGGACGAGGTGAGTGATCGGTACTCGATATATCGGTATCGGTATCGGTATCGATATATGTATGCACTGCAGCAGCGTCGCACCTCTGGCTCAGAGACACTGACTCGTCGCACACAACGTTGAAATGAAAATGCGGCTGGGCCGTATCGCTAACCAAGATTTTATATCGCGTGAAAGTTTTGACCCCTTTCTCTTTTGCAGCTCGCTAGCTCGCTCGGCAGCCGCTTCGCTCCAGCGCAGTCGCAGCCGACGCCAAGAGCGCTGAGAGCTGAGAGCCGAGAGCACGTGAGAGCGAAAGAGCGCGCGAGCAGTGCGAATGTGGGAGAGTGTTTCTCTAGTCAAATGCAAAATATGCCGTTGTCAGCCATTCGGTTTTTCGGCAACTCGCTTGCTCTGATGGCGCCCCGACCAAAGCCGAGTGCGAGCCTCGTGTCCCGTGTGTCCCTCGTGCCCCTCGTGTCGAACTGCGAACCCGTTACAGCTACTTTTCATTTCAGTCCGCTTTCTGCGAGCTTTTGTTTTTGGCAGCTTCGTCTTCGCTGCCGTCGTCGCCGTCGTCGTCGTCGTCGTCATGTCAAGGTAACGGATGACGTCGAGTGCGTCGCCGCGATTGCCTAATTCCCATTGTTATTCATAAAGGGATGCGGCTGATTCATTTGCCATTTGTCCAAGTCTTTTGCTTGTTATTCTGGCCAATGCATTGGAAAATTAAATTATGGCCACGTTATGCAATCACTAATGATATAATGTGCCCAACTAACTTCAGCTAACTGTTTGGGGCGACAGTTTTTGGTCTTTTTAATGGGCTGAGTAAATCATCATTAGGCGTTGACCTTTGTTGCAGCCTAGCGGAAATAATTAAATGACTTCATTTGTTTTCAATTATCGAATGCATTGTTTCATCTGGGAGACATAAAGTGAAAATTGGACTCTATTAAAAGACTTATTAAGTCTCAAGTCTTGAACTAGTAATTATCAAATTGAGATTTAGATGATAAATAGTTAATATCTAATTCGGATTTGATCTTTTTATGGTCGTTATATATTCTTCATATCTGCTTCTCCTTCTCCTTCAGTTCCATAGCACAACCCGCTATCAATCCATTGTCATTCACATTAGTGTTTAGACAAAAACACATCATAAATAAGTAAACAAAGTAACTGCGAAAGCAAGTTTGTGTCCAGAGTCTTTTGTTTATACCATGCATTTTTAGTATGCAAGAAATTATTTAATTAAATTGTAAAAGTGGTCGAAATATATAATAAAAATGCAAATTGATCCAATTTCTAAGAAACATTGAAAGTTTGTGAACAGCTAGCTATTCAGGTTATTTATTGTCGGCAAGTGTGATAAATTGTCAACAATTGGAATCGGATATTGTTATGAAGCTAAACGGATGCCACATCTCTTGTATGTTTAACATATTTATTGGAATGTTACACGGCAACAACAGCAACAGCGAAATTACCAACAGCCAACAATCTTACACAATCTTTAAATGATGCTAAAAATTCGTTAAGCACTCGAATTATTTCGAAAATCAGCTCAATTTCGAATGATGAAATTGCAGAAATTACCAAAAACGGAACGGAAACAAAATGTGCCACAAATTTGGCGAAATATACATAAATGCTGAAGACATACACACACACACATATATATATATTTTTTTATATGTTTATCTCTTTGGCTGGTTAAAAATAACTTTTGTAGATTGTGCTTTGAACTTTCATTTATGCGTGGCTCGCTTGCGGATTTGCTGTGAGCCAATTCAAGCGCCTTTCCTGGCCTGGCCGAGCCGTGGCTGCCCAAGCGATGACAACATTTGAGAAGGCAAAGCCACAGAAGAAACCATGGGACACACCCGGCCAATCGAAAGAAATCGAAAGTTCCGGCTTGGTTACCATTTCATTGAAGGCATATGGGCTCATGGCTTGTTGATATAGTAACTGCTGCTGTTGTTGTTGTTGTAATTGTTGCTGTTGCTGTTGCTGCTTGGCAGTTGTCGCACGCCAGATCCGTAGTAGTGAGTCACATGTCGCGAGTTTGATGACGCTCGTCCCGCTGCTGGCAGCGCGCCTACCTCTACCTGCGCATTATTTGTTGAGCTAGTCTCAGCTTTTGTGCTCATCATCAAAACATTGAAAACGGAATTGCCAACGAAATTGGGTCAGGGACGTGCTCAGCATGCTAATCAAATTATGCTTGCAAAGCAGCAGTACGCATATGACGCACACAGCTTAATTCGAAATTGGGAAATGCGGGCACTTTTCTAGAGGGTGCCTGAAGGTTACCCAAAACTCAAATTCTGCAGGCAGGCAAAGTGCGTAATGTGTGGTGGTAATTGAGGAAGGGAACTTAACTTGAACAAGCGAACAATGAGGATTAGGGCTCAAGTGTACGGGTTAATCTTAGCTTTACTTGTTAGATGTGATATTGTTGTTGACTAAAATATGCTCTGGATAGCAGTTTTCATTTGAGGGATATATGCCAGACAGACACTTATCAAAATAAATATCTTGTTTATAGGCTTCATTTATTTATATTCGTAATTTGAGCGCCACTTTTCCCAAACTTAATCGATACCTGACTAGCCAATCGACAAGTAGATAAAAAGTAAAACTTACTAATAATAAAATAATAATATATCGTATTGCATATGGTAGTACCCATAAAACCCAAAGTTTTCAACTTCGTCTTGTATACATATATGCACTAGAAAACTTGATATCTCTTTGATCTCCATCCAATGAACGCTTAATCACTACAATATGATCTTCAGTCACTGTCTGCAGCATCTTTTGATAAATGATCAACGAATCGAAGCCCATTTTTCACACATTATTTTCATTCGGGGAAAATCGCTGCCAAACAGCCGCAGCAACAACAACAACAACAACTGCAGCAGCAGCGCAGCATCAGAAATTTGTATCTCTCCTCAGATACGCTCAGTTTCGGTTTCAGTTTCATTTTCAGTTTCAGTTTTTGTTGTTGTTTCATTTTCGAACAAAAAACAAGTTATATGACAACGTTTTGCACAATTTGCTTGGCTTTTCTTTGTGGCCCGATGGCTGTATAACGGTGCCTGGCTCTTAAGCGCTTATTGTTCATTAAACAACAGCACTTAAAATATAATGTGACCGATCCCCAAGGCAGGGCCAACTCGGCCAACACGGGAGCACACGCTGCCAACTCGGCCAATCATTATGCAAGTCCAATCCGAACTTCGGTCAACGCCATCGCTGGCACCAATGCTGGCTGCTGGCTCTGGCTGCTGGCTGCTGGCTCTGGCTGCTGGCTGCTGGGTCGTTTTACTCTCAGCTTCACTTTCCATTTCTTTTGTCCGCTGCAATAAACACATATATACATATATATTTCATTTTTTTGCTGTTGTCGGCCCTTAATTGCAGTCTATCGCATATGAGAGTCAAAGTCATGTGATTATGCAGCCATATGCACAATGAACCTTGAAGCAAGGCTGTTAGACCTCTATGGACTGAGACGGAGCAACTCGAGCAGTGGATAGTAATTAATAAAAAGAAATTATAATTAGAGCTATATTTGATATAGCTAAAGGAGAGTATCGAATGGAGTATCGTATAAATATTTAGTAACCTTCTGAAAGACTTTATGATTCATTAATGATTCATTATCTGATTCATAAATCTGTTTCAATTTTCTAATATATATATAGCCTTTTTAGTCTGATGATTTCCACACCTTTGCTGCTTTCTGCATCTGTTCAGCTTTTCGGTGTTGCCTTAGTTGCTTTAATCGATTTCTCGGACTCTAGTTTTTGTTTTTTCCCGCTTTTGGCTGTTGTGCCCTTTTTTTGCAAATTTTTTTTGTCTATTGCTGCATAAAAATGCGGCTTAATTATTGCCTTATGCATATGAAGGGGTGTGTATATATTAAATATGTGCATATGTGTGTGTGGTCGTTGCCTGCGCCTGAGTCATGCGCCATATATCACTTTCACTTGCCATAGCAAAAATGACAACAGCAACGGGCAAAAATCTCAATCAGGCAAGCAACCGAAAAAGCGAGGCAACCAAACCCTGCCTTGTCCTGTCTTCCCTCTCTCTCTCTGCTTGGGTCCCCTCTCTTCCCATTCCTCATTCTCACTAAACCGCTCTCTCTCTCTCTCACTCTCTCTCCTTTCCTACTGCCAAAGTCCAATTCCGTGTTTAACTTTATCCTCCCTCTCTTTGTTTACCTCTGCCCCTCCTCCACAATCTCTCTCTCTATCTCTGTCTGACGTCAACGCTGCTCTCTGCTCGCAGGAACTGGCCCTGGGGCCATTTGCATTTCATTGTGAAATATCCGCTTGCAGTCGACACTCCATAAAATGCCTTTGAACAACGCCTTGCAACTCTTTGTGGCAGCTGCACACACACACACACAAAGACACAACAAGCTGAGTTGTTGCAAGATCATCGAGTTGCATAAGCACTTAACTGTTGTTGCCAAAAAGAAAATAAAAAAGTCGAATGAGTAGCAGAAGAAAAGAAAACATAATAGTTTTCTAAAGCCTTAAGAAATCACGCTTTGTTTGCCTTTGCAATGATTTCCAATTGGAGCTCGAAGTCACATTCGAAGTTCGAAGACAAATAGCCAATAAGTATTTATCTAACTCATTTCGAAAGACGGTTTATTTTGGCCTTCGTTTTGTGTGCTGTATCGTCGTATATCTTTTGGTTTAGTCACAAGATTTTCACTTTCATTCGCTGACCAAATAGCCAAAGATATTGACAGATATCCGATGCATATGTATATACATATATATGTGTGTGTGTGTATGCAAATTAAATGAACAACCGTAAGCAAAATCTTTTGCTACAGATATGAGAGAAAGATGGCCAATACGAGCAGCAGTTTCAGCCAAGAGGCAACCGCTAAAAGCCAACTATCAACTACCAGCATACGCAGTTAACAGTTAAAAACTTTTTTAATTTCTTCTCGTTGTTTTTTTTTTTCTTTTTTGGCAAATGAAAGAGAAATTGTTCGCCCGGCCGACGAGAAAAATAAATACAGATTTTATATGCTAATTGGTGCGCACACTTCGGACCAAGACTGTAGCTCTGAAGTGATATGAGATGATAGATGAGTTTTGTGCGCTGTTGGGGGAGTTTGCAACTGTTAGTGCTTATCAACGATAAAAACGGTATATGATATACTAAAAGAAAGATATCAAGTCTTAATGAGCTATTAAAACGCTCAAGCTGAATATGCGCGCTATGCATAAAAAGTAACTTTAAATTATTTTATAACATCTAATGAACATCAAAAGCACGAGTAACTGAAAGTCTTTTTTTTATAGTTTTACTATATTTAGATATATTTATGATATATTTTTTAAATTATAATTTTGAATTTGATTCAGTTGTGTGAATTCATATTATAATAGAGAAGAGCATTTGTTATCCAGCTAACTGTAACTTGCTTTGATTTGGCATAAACTAAGCTTTATTTATAGAAATCATTATGAATTTATTTTCTAGAAAATAAACAATTCAGCAATATGCATAAATACGGCAAACAAAATTCGCTTTCTATGAACGGGCCTTTTGTGTAGGACTCTGTGGTAAAAATGTTGCGCAACCAAATCGAAGCATTTGGCGAAGCATTAATCAATATTATGTGGCACAGAATGGTGCTCACAAAGTGAAAAGCTGAAATGCTGAACTGCCGTATGGAATTTGACACCTAAGCAAAATAAGAAAGAAAGAAAAAAAAACAACGATTTGGTTGCGGTTAGTGGCTTTTGCTTTCGTTAAAAATTAAATATTAGACACGACGTGGCTCGGGCTGCAGGTTTAATTAAATTTGTACGCCGTTTATGCCTAAAATGGATAAATATTGGGTTTACTGAATGCCATTAGGGCAGCGTACCGGGGTTACTTAATGACCCAAACAACAATTTTTAGCTGTAAACTGTGAAAGAGAAATGGGAAAAAAGAGATGCGGAGAAAGCAACGCAAGACAAAATCAAACCAACTGCAACAATTCGCTAAATTTACAACAGCAGCAGCCAACAGAACAGGTGAAATATTTACAGGTGAGTCTCTGTCAGTGTCTGTGTTGTGCCTGTGTGTGTGCTTTGGCTGATATGCAAATACAATTTGATTATCTTCGTGATTATTTTCGATTGTGTTGCTCGGCCCCATGTAGTTAGTTGTTAATTGACGAAATGAAATTTGACTTGTAATTATTCGCGGTATTCGGGCTTATTGTGTACGCATTTCACTAAATGTTAATTAAAAATTGTGGCGAATTTTGAATCATTGATTGAAACCATTTGTATTAAACGGTTTTCTAACCGGTTTCATTGAACGGTTTTCCAACGTCTATTCCGAATTATTACTAGTTTATTTACGAACCATAAGCAAAAATAGTACAAGAGATTGATTTTCAGCAGAAAATGAAATATGCGTTGGCAGCTGGCTAATATGGTTTTATTTAATATTCTGATATGCAATTATATTATTAAAGTTTTAAAATATGTATGACTACATGAACGGATCCTTAACCGATAATCAATGAGAATTCGGTAAGTTTCGTATCTTAGCAAAGACACAACCCTAAACCAGTAACAATAATGAGCCTTGCTAAACATACTGATCCCATAAATCAGTGCTGCCACTCCGCTGTATTTTTGAATGGCGCTGCCAGACTCAAATGAAACAGCTGTTGCATTTCGCGCCAAATTGAGCTGCACTGCGCTTAACTGTGTGCGTGTTCAACTGCGTTTTATTTGTGTTTTAATTTCTTTTGAGAAGAAGAGAAATAAACTGACCTGAAATATGAGTACAACAGTTGCAGAAACTGCAACTGCAGCAGAAAATGCTGACAAAACAGACGATTCAATGGAAAAACTGCAAATTGACGAGGAAGACGAAAAGAATGTGTCTCTCGAAGATATTTTAGGTGGAGAAGCTCTGCAAATGTCGGACAGCGAAGATGATGAGACTTCTGCACCAGCAACTAAACAGGTATCCCCGAGAAATATTGCTCAACGGCTACAGGACAGTGATGAAGAGCGGGATGCGAACAATGCAAACGAAGAGATGGAGAAGAATGCAGCACCGAAGCATAGAAAGAAAATCGCGATTATTGATTCAGAAAGTGAAGAGGAACAAGAGGAGGGCACGAAGGCATCTAGAGCAATAACAACCCCGGAAGATACCGATGAGAAAGAAGAAGAGGATTTAATAAAAACAAAACAAAAGTCGAGGAAAAAGATATCAGCAATAGTTGACTCTGACAGCGAAGAAGATCAAGTTGCCAAAGGCAAGGATTCTGGGGCAACAGCAAGAACGGAAGAAAAGAAAAACAACGATGGGGAAGAAGGCGAAGAACTAAGGTCAGAGGCTAAACCTAAGAAGAAGATAAGTGCCATTATTGACACAGACAGCGAAGAGGAGCAGCAGGAGAAGGAGGAGAAGAACGAACATAGCAAGCAAAATAAAAAGAACAAAAAGACAGAGAAAAAAAGGAAACAGCGACTGGCAAGCGGCGATGAGATGAGTGCCCAGTCGAGCGATGACAACCAAAGTGAGAATGAAACAAGAAATAAGCTTAAAGGCATTGTTGATTCAGACTCCGAATCGGAGCGCAGTAATAATGAGGAACCAATGGAACAAGAGGACGCAAGTGAAACGTCTGCAAACAAACAACACAAAACCAAGCCGATGCGGGTAATTAAACAAACTATTATGCAAGCAAGCAAGTATTCAATATTTCACTTCATTGCAGGCCTCAGCTAAGAAAGCATTAGATGGAATGCAGGCCATACAAAGTGAGCAACAAAGGCTGCACCGAGAAGCGCATATAAGTGTGCCCTACCATCAACCCAAGCCACGCACGCTGAAAGAGTTTCTTAGCAGGCGCACCATCAACAAACCACTTGCAGTGGCGTTGGCCGGCGGAAGTCCCATGCCAAGCAAGGAACCCAGGAGATCATTAACGCTGCGCATGAACGACGAGGAACTGCAAGCATATGCGTAAGTTGAATTCACAAAGTCTGGTATATAAAATCTAAATGAAATTACTTGTTTACAGCAAACTAATGGAGGAACGCGCCAAGGAGGCTACCGAGTTCTTTAAATCCGAATCGGAGCACGAAGATGATGATCAAGAAGATGGAGGCAAGGATAAAGACAAAGATGCAGATGTAGATGAGCCAATGGACATAATTGATAAAACAGATCAAATCGATATTGAGATAGGTGGCCAACTGGAGGAGAAGGTAGTTGATGTGGAAGATCATTTATCTCTTCCAGAAATTGAGCCAATAGTTGAGAATATTACAGCAGCCTCTGAGGCTGAAACACTAGAAGATAACGGAGGTATGCCTGAAATCAGTTCACCTACTAAAACAAGACTGGTAACTGAGATTGTGGAGTTGCCCAAGTTGGACTTAAGCAATTTGGATATTACGCCTCCTTCGAAGCCCTCTACGCCACGTATAAGTGAAGCCATCCGACGACTAAAAAATGAGAAAAGCAGCGATATTAGCCCTTCCTTAAAGGGCGATGCCAACATGGTCATTGATCTGGAAACGGGCGACATGTTTGCCAAGAAGCCAACGGGAGTTGATGATTTGCTGGAGCGTCTAATGAAAACGCGGGAGGCCAAGAAGCACAAGACTACGGAAACAGTTAAGTGAGTAAAGAAACAGCTTAATCAGCTTCTATGTTTAAAATTAATATCTTTATGCAGCATTTTATCCGCTGCACATGGTAAGCTGGAGTTATCAAAGGTGAGCATACATCTGCATGAAGAGGAGCCAGTCAACAAGGAGCAGAAGCCTGGCGCTGCGTACCTTAAGATGCAGGATCATCTCAAGACATTAATAACAAATAAACGAATGGAAGAACTACGCAAGAAGCAAGCTGAGGAAATGGAAAATTCAAATGATGAAGCTAATGAGGATGAGGACATGGATGTAGAGGAGGCTGAAGAATATGAGCCAGATGCAAAGCCTAACAAAAAAGAACTGATAATTAATGATGATGAGGAAATTGTTGAGGCAGATAATGCAGAAGAGATTGAAGAAGGAGAGGACGAAGATGTGGAAGTTGACGCTGATGAATCAGAAGCAGAAGCAGACTTGGAAGCAGAGTCGGGAACAGAGGCAGCAGAGCAAGAAACTACCAGCAGCGAGAGCGAACCAGAAGAAGACACACAAACGAGCAAGCGTAAAAATCGTATTATACGGGCATTCGAGGACGACAACTCCGATGAAGATGATGTGGATTTGCTGCAGACGCCCAAACCAAGCAAGGTGGCGCCTGTGACTGCCGACGAACTACAATTATCTGCCCACAAGCTGTTCGACACGGAAATTCAGCGTTCGGCTAGCGATGAAGAGAACGAACTACTCGGGCTGTGCTCAGGAAGATTCACGCAATCGGAAATCTCATCGGCAGCACCGACGGTCGGAGCACTCATTAGTCAAATTCCCATAACACAAACAACAGGAAACACACAACCCGAGGAATTGGAGGCGCTATGCTCAGGCACTTTTGATACTCAGCCGGCACCTGAGAGCAATAAAATACTCTCCAGTGAAGAAGAGGCAAAGGAACCATTGGAAACTGATAAGCCGCGGCAGAAAAAACTGACCAAGAAGAGGCAAAAGAAGAAAGCAAAATTGGGATTCTCCGACGATGAAGAAAGCGATGATGATTCAGATAATAATGTGGAAGAGGAAGAGGATCAGGAAGAGTGCGAGATAGAAGAGCCAGAAGAAGTTCCGGAGACATTCGTCGACTATGACTCCGAAGAAAATGAAATCGTAGTCGAAATGACAAAGAAAGATCGGAAATTGCGCGCATCGAACTTTGTGGAGAATGAAGCTGAATTATCTGAGTCAGAATGGGGCTCTGCTGATGAAGATGAAAAGAATATGGACTGTTATGACATAGAGCTTGGTGACGAAGATCAGTTTGATAGGGAGAAACTCCGCAACGAACTGGGACAGATTCACGCGTAAGTAAATAATGGGTATATTTAGAAATTCACTTTAAGATTTGTCCTCCATTTCCCTCAGACGCAAAATGCTTGATCAGGACATACGAGAGGTGCGCAAGATAAAGGAGATGCTCTTTGAGGATGAGGAGGGTGCAGTGCGACAGCGGCAGTTTCGTTGGAAGAATGCAGATAACGGTCTGGGCTTTAGCTTAGATGATCCCCGCAACCAGAACGGCGATGCTGAAGCCAACGAGGGCAGCGGCGATGAAGAAAACGAGCATTTGTGGCGCAAGATTCGCTACGAGAGAGAGCAGCTTTTACTTGAGAAGGGACTGAAAGAGGTAGTTAACTGAATTGCTGAGTGCAATAGAATCACATGATTAATCCAATTATAATAATAGGCAACACTAGGCAGCGGGTCACCTCTCTCACCGGCTGTGACTAACAGCAACACAACTATACGAAAGCTAACCATAATCACAGCTAAGAAAACCACAGTAGAGGTAAAAAAGAGTTCACCATTCCTGATCTCAAAGACCTCCCAGCAGCAGCAACAGCAGCGAGCGGTGCGTGGTTCATTTCTGGTGCGAGACAAGGAGACACTCAGCAAGCTAGCTGGTTTGACCAAAGGCTCAGTTGGTGATCTGGATGGAACAGCAGGCACTGTTTCCGTCAAGTCAGCCAAAGCTAAAAACTTTGTGTTTGCCACGCTAACTGAGGAGGAGCATGAGGTTGGTGACAGACATCGCGACTCCCAACTATTCCCAATTCCCAATTTCCTTATTTAATTGCAGAATCAAAAGCGAAAGGCGGCCGATTTGCTAAACAGCAGCAGTGAGACTGGCATTAATTTTATGAAAAAGCCAAGACTGGAGCCTCGCCGGGAGAAGTGCCTTATCGATCAGCTGCTTTAAGTTTTAGTTAGCATTTAATTAGCTCTAGTTATCAAAAAATTCAAATTAAAGAAAACATATTTTTAAATATTGAGTGCTGACCGCCCTTTTCCGATTTGCAACACTGATTCACTGCAGCACAACCCCTGCAGTAGCTTTTCAACACTTCACAGCTCTCCCAGAAAAATAAAAAAAAAATAAATACAATAAAAAACAGCAAAATATTGTGGCAAACGCTCGCGTTTGTTTAATGCAAGTATTGTCCATAATATTGAATGGAGTGTAAATACAATTAACGAAGAACGAAACGAATGACAAATCAATGCGCTGGAGCCGCGTTAATCTAATCTGGCTTCTAGCGTTTATGAAGTCGTTTTGAATATACTTTTAGACCGGCGAACGAGACAGTGAAATCAATCAGTCAGTCGGCAGCTGTCCGGAGACGCCGTTGAATGTGCACTAATTAGAGCATTAATTAATAAAAAAGCAAAAGTCAGTCTACAACAACAATATGGTGGCCCAATCGAAAATAAGCCAGGTGTTCAGCTATCAGAACTGGGTGCATGCCGTCTCGGGCGCAGCCGTAAGTGATTTCCCCTAAAATGAATGGGACGAAAGTTCAACTTTTTGAATGTTCAATATCCAAATATATTATTTACACAGGGCGGCTGCATAGCAATGAGCACCTTTTACCCACTGGACACCGTGCGCTCGCGCCTGCAATGTAAGTGCTCGACTAATCTGAAGTTTCGATAGATAAGCAAATTGTATATGGGTAGATAAAGATTGGACGATTGGACTCGAGGGAATACACTTTAATTTGATATATATAGTTTGATAGTGCACACTAATCCATCGATTGGTTTCTCTACTCTTCATATCTATTTTCAGTGGAGGAGAGCGGCGAAGTGCGCAGCACAAAACGTGTTATCAAAGAGATAGTCTTGAATGAGGGATTCTACTCGCTCTATCGTGGACTTGGTCCAGTTCTACAAAGCTTGTGCATTTCAAATTTTGTCTATTTTTACACATTCCATGCCCTCAAGCTGGTCACCTCTAATGGGGCGCGTGGACAGCAGAGCGCCTTGAAGGACCTCTTGCTGGGAAGCATTGCGGGCATCATAAATGTGTTCACAACGACTCCGTTCTGGGTGGTGAATACGCGTTTGCGCATGCGCAATGTGGCCGGCACTTCTGACGAGGTGAACAAGCACTATACAAATCTGCTGCAAGGCCTAAAATACGTGGCCAAAACGGAGGGACTGTCCGGTCTGTGGTCAGGCACCATACCCTCCCTCATGCTAGTCTCCAATCCCGCGCTACAATTCATGATGTACGAGCTGCTCAAACGGAACCTGCAGATATTCACGGGCGGCGAAATGGGCAGCCTGAGCTATTTTGTGATTGGCGCCATTGCCAAGGCATTTGCCACCGTGCTCACCTACCCACTGCAGTTGGTGCAGACCAAGCAACGTCATCGTACCAACGATACGACCAATACCCCCTCCACATCCGAGCAGGCAGGCAAGCAGCAAAAGACGCCATCGATGCTGGAGCTTATGGTCAGCATACTGCAGCATCAAGGCATTGGCGGTCTCTTCCGTGGTCTGGAAGCGAAGATTCTGCAAACGGTGCTAACAGCGGCGCTGATGTTTATGGCCTATGAGAAGATAGCTGGAATAGTTAAGCTGCTGTTAAAACGATCCGCCTAAGAACCTTCTAGTCTCTGCGTAATTTAACTACAAATACTTTAAATGTAAGCTAAGTGGACACGATGGGATAAGGAAAGCACACATGTACACTCCAAAGTTAGCCGATAAGGGTGAATGTTTATGTGACTAAAATACATAAACTGCGTTTAACGAAATTAATAGTAAATTTTATTAGTTCTCAAAAGCGGCCACTGTATTTTCAATGGATTTCGCAGCAGTACTCTCCGTTTCCTGCTCAGCAGTTTCAGTTGCCTTGGAATCGTCGACGTCATTTGTAATCTGCCCATTAACATTTGCCAGCTCGGCTAAATTATATTTCTTAAATTCTAAATAGTTGTCCACGACGCTCAACAGGCACCAGCCTCTCAGCACCTCGACAATGATTGACTTTTTGGCATTGTGCAAATCAACTTTGTTCGCTACGTTCTTTGAGTTAACCAGGTCGGCTAATTCCTTGATTATGGTATCTCGTTTAATTTGCTGATTGTAGCGATGATTGAATATGATGCCATATGTGGTTGCCTCCTTGATAAAGTGCTTGTCGAAGAGAGCTCCAGCTGCATTGATAATATCTGGCATATTGGCGCGACAGACGGACTCGATAGGCACCAGACGCAGCACAAAGCGGGACATGGCTTTACCGGTGTCCTTGATGTCGTTGACTATGTGCTTGCCAAGTGCCACTGGGTCATCCAGCTGAGTGCGTATAAATAAACAGTTCGTAGTGCCTGTGTCCACGTTTTGAAAGCGCTGTTTCCTTTGTGCAATCACCTCGCGGCATTTGGCCACAGCTGCATCCAAATCGTCACTATCGGACTCTCCTCCTGCTTCAGTGTTGGCCGCTTGTTTGCTTTCATCTGATTCTCCTTCCGGGCCGTACAATTCGTCGGCATAATGGTTAAGCAAATTGTAGCACTCACGTACACATGCCTTTTCGTTCATGTTGCAAGTGACAAGAAATCCACGTTGTCCTGGCTGTAACACTTGTTTCTTGCTTTGCTGGAAATACTTCTTTTTGCCATGCTTGAATTTATTATTAACCATTTTCGATTTCTTTATGGCCGGCTCCATGTCACGTTCAACGAATATCTGTAGACGGCGCGCAGTGCTACCATATTTACAATATTCCAACACTAGCTATAAAAATACCATCTTAATACTGCAAAGTGCAGTATTTATTGTACAGCACTAAGCGTTCAGCTGTTTTCAAGCGTGTACCGGCTTAATTTGTTTTATCAGGCAATGGTCGATTCAATAGAAAAGATTTTTAGATTACTTCCTCGCTTTGAGGATATAGAAGAGCTGCTGCAAAATGAAGCTGAGGCGAGATACATACTGAAGCGAGCATCAAATTACTTTGAAAAGTCTTATTTAAATGGAGAAGAGGAGGAAATTTCGTATTTGGTACGGGCACTAGTGGACAAAACCTGGGAACGCATTCATAGTGGACATTTTAGTAGCGTGCCGGTAACCATAAGGAAAATATATGCACTCGGTTGCTACTTTAAGGTGATTTAGCTTATACTACAAGTCAATGAGGTATAACGCTCTTTTTTAAGTAGATTTTCTTTCTGCTATTGGAAGACACAAGCTTGGAGCAGATCGAACTATGTGGCGCTGTTTTGGACGAGGCTCAACTGCTGGGCTGCACAGATAAGCTGTATGAAAAAGGCAATGAACTGAAGGATGCGCTGATGATGTACTTGGACAAGGATGCTATAAAATTTACTAGGGACCCGCTGCCCATCTTAGCACCAGTCGAACGATGCATAGCTAATTGTGATATACCCCAACTGGATGCACCTAGCATCACAGAGTTTCGCACGAAATGCTATGAGAAAATGCAGCCAACGCTGCTGCTTAACACAATCAATCATTGGCCAGCGTTGACTAAATGGCGCGATTTGAATTACCTACTGAAAGTAGCTGGCAATCGCACCGTACCAATTGAAATTGGTTCCAATTACGCCAGCAATGAGTGGTCCCAACAGCTGGTTAAGCTACGTGACTTTCTCTACAGGCAGTTTAGCCAGGGCAACGGAGATCAGGAGATTGAGTATCTAGCACAGCATGAGCTGTTTGCACAGATACCAGCCCTGCAGGCGGACATCTGTGTGCCGGACTACTGCACTGTGACGGCGAGGAATGAAGCAGATGTGGATATTAAAGCCTGGCTAGGACCACGTGACACCATCTCACCGATGCACTACGATCCCAAGCATAACTTGCTCTGCCAAGTGTTTGGTAGTAAAAGTATTATATTAGCTTCTTCTGCAGACACCGAAAATCTGTACCCACACGAAAGCGAGTTCTTGAACAACACCTCCCAGATTAATGCCGCCGAACCGGACTTTGAGCGATTTCCATTATTGAAGAGGGTACAATTTTATAAGCTGTTGCTACAACCTGGCGATTGCTTATATTTACCTCCCAAGTGGTGGCATTACGTGCGCTCCGAAACAGCCAGTTTCTCCGTTAGTTTCTGGTGGGAATAGCTAATCGACTTTGCTCAAGGTGCGTCATAGATGATGTCATTATACGTGGTCTGTGGATCATGAATCACAAGTAGTTTGCTTTGTGAGTATTCATAAGATTATTTATTAGCCAATGAACCTTTGGATGCGGCAAACAAAGTATTAAGTTTACTAATGAATATAAAGATTATAAATACAGTTTGAGAACTTGAGAGATAATTGATAACATTGAAACATGTGTATTAAGAGCTAAGCTTTTATTTCGTGTTGTTTTTGTTTTTGTGTGTTTGTGTTATTTGGTTATGTTATCGATTTATAATCTTCCATAATCTTGCTGTACTTCCAGTTGATGCCTTCGCCCCCACCGCCATGTTATAAGTCTTATCATTCCTTAAATGTTTATTTAACGCTCGGCATCAAGAGCGTCTGGCTTAGTCATGCTTAATGGACGCACCTTTAGCTCCACCACCAATGGTTATTTGTTTCTGCAATTTGCTATACTCCTCGGTGAGGCGATCATATTCACGGTTCAAGCTTTCTGCTTGGGACTTGACGGCTTCTTTATCCTTCTTCTCGCGGTTCAATTCTGAGGTCAGCTCCTGAACACGTTCCTTCAGCTTGTTGAGCTGTAAAACGAGTATCATCTATGTTTGAATACTTATCCAAGGAGAGACTGAGTTTTTTGTATGTGTATGTGTGTGGACGGGGGATATTTGGGGAATGTCGTTTCGAGAACTTAGTATAATCTGGCGCTGAGTCCTTGCACACGTTTCCGCAGGCGTGACAACTGTTTAAAGAGTTTACGAAGAGTTTATACGTTCATTTTGTTTCTTAATGCTCGCCCAACACTTTCCATGCGGGTATATTAAGAAGAAATTGCCTTGAATATACAGCTGCTAGTAGCAAACGGTCAACGTGTTAGGTTGGGGTCAAAGCTCTTTAAACATGCCTGGCCTGGACGATGTACAAAAACTCCAAATGCCAACTATATCAATTTTTATAAGCTGACTTACCTCATTCAGTGTTGAGTCTTCGGTGGCTTCCTTTGCCTTGTCGGTCTTCTCTGTCAATAGAGAGCGAGCAGCGGCTGTAGCGCTCTGAGCCTGTTTCATGGAGGCTTCGCTTTGTGCAAGCAAATTGGCCTGTGCCGAAATCAGTTGGACCAGTTTCCGAATGACCAGAACAAGGAAAATGGCAAATCCCGAAATGTAAAAGTTACGCTGTGCACGGAACAATCTCATGCTGTGCTGCATTTCTACGTTAAGATGCACTTCGCCGCTGTTGTCAGTGTTGGAATACTTGCGCATTTCGCGTATAGCCTCCAGAAGAAACAGCACCAACACACCCATTATTAGGAAAAAGTAGAGATGTGCCTGTTGGGCTAACATGGCTAGAAATTTGGATTTGAAGAAACGGTTCCATTTGTATGGGCTGATTCCGGGCAACACCAACAGCAAAACCACTACGATTTCTGTATACAGAAAACCGGCGATCAAAGTCCACACCAAACTCATTTTTGCTACTTTTCCAATATGTGAAAAGCTTTAGATTTTATTTTATGTGTGCGCTTTGTGTTTTTCTCCTCTGAAACGATTTAAGAATATTACTTTTCTAATTAGTACGAAACACACACCGTGGGTTATTCTATGAAGCTATTTATAAACACATACCGTGAATTGGCTTGCTTTAAATAGCTATTGATATTAAAATACAGCTGCAAATGGTGAAATATGCTTATTTCTATGCGCTCATCGGCGGCCACGTCAACTTCGCTTTCTAGATTTTTGACAATTGTTGAAACATGTTGGCAGCCCCTAACTATGTATTTAGCTTGTAAACAAAATGCCTAGCAGCTGACTGCTGACAGCCCTGGTTGCCAGGGTAAAAAAAAAAACAAAATGTGCTTTTGCGCCATCGATCAAATTTAGTTAAAGCTTGTTTTTTTTTACAAAATGTCGTATCAACATTGGATAAATTATTTGCAGTCTGCTGAGAAAAACTCAATGATCAGCAATAAGCTGCGCAAGGTACTCTACAAGTTCCCCGACGGTCAGCAAATGGCTGAGGAGTATAATATGGATACGGGCGTAGTGCAACGACGAGCATGGCGCAAATGCAAACAGCTAATGGGTGAACCCGAATGGGAAATTGAGCTTGGCGAAGAGCCACGACAACTGAATTGGGCTGCCGCCAATAAGCAAAACACAGCTGGCGGCGGCGATGCGGACAACATATCTGGCGGAGAATTCACTGTGCGGGAGAGCAATACTGCTCCATTACTAACCAAGCGAATTACAAAGAAAAACATTGAATGGCGCATACGCAATCTACCTTACCCTCTGAATGTGTACGACATTAGAGCAGATGCCGAGCAGCGTGCAATTATCGTAAGCACAAATAATAAGAAATATTACAAAGTTATAAAAGTACCTGAACTGGATCGTTGCGGCGTACCGCCTGTCCAAGCCAATATAAGCGCTCATCATCAGTTCAATACACTCATCATAACCTACCAGAAACCCCCAATACTCTGCGAGATGGAGGCACAGGTTTTACTTCTGCTAAAGGACGTGGAGACGGAGACAGATGTGGATGATTTGTTAAAAGGATTGCTGGCTAAATAATAAAAGTCAATATGTAAAATATGCATACAAATTAAACTATTTATTTTTAATTATCACAAGCTACTTTTGATTGCTCTCGGCCATGCCGATGTAGCTGGCCAGAGAGGGAGCTGACGAGCTCGTAAACATGGTATAATCAAATGTGGGTAGCTCTAATGGAGTTAGGGAAGGCATTTCATGCTCTGAGCTGCGGTCAAGTGTGGAAAGGCTATGGAACTCCTGACTTTCTGATTGGGGATCGCTTTGGATCGTGGTCTCCACTTTAAGTTCCACTAAAGAAGGCGTCACTTTTCGTTCAATGGTCGAGGTGAACTTGGCATCAAAGTCCTGTACGGTTTTGTCGATGGCCTTGGCCACAGACTGGGCTGAACCTACTCCCTGCTCTGGCCGCAACGGTAGCATTGGACTTGTCTCCTTCAACTGCACGAAATCTTTCATCTTTGTGAGTCCATATTGTGTTTTACGCATCTCGATTTGCCGAAGCTTGCGCTGAAAGTCAAGCGTTAAGGTATCGAGCACTTCCTTCGATTTTGCCATTTGAACATTTTTGTAAGCATCTTGTATGTAGATTAGCGAAGTCTCCAGAGCCTTTATGGCGTCTTCATAACGATGGTGGCGTATAAAGCGCTCGGAGCGACGTTCGTGGAAATGCGCCTGTACGTATTGATAAGGATGAAACACAACAGTTCTTAAAAAAATTTCTTTTATTTACCAAATTTAGCGGTGCACAATCCATGTTTTCTCTTTTTGTTCTTGTTTACCTGCGCAGTACGTGAGCTGCTTGGCAACTCTGTATCACAGCTGGCCTAACGATAACTAACAGAATAAAAAGTATCTATCGAATAAAATACCAATATTTTAAAATTAACCTTTTTTATGTACAAAGTTTTAATAAGTTAAAAATTTTCTATTTAAGTACTCTATAGCGGGACAGCGTTCGCCTGTTTACCCTCAGTGAGCGCACGCGACGCATGCACAAAAACGGGCACGTTTATACCCTGAAAATAAATCAAAAATTACGAACATCGAATTTCATTAAGGTACAAATTACACTCACTTGCATTTTAGCCGATCTAACAAAAGCCTTATTTGATGTAACTGTAAATATTTTACGATCCATGCCAAAACTAAAAATCTTTAAGCTTCGCTCATTCACTTTAGCAGTAAAACGTATGTTGGAAAACTCTGGCGGTATTGTGTCGACATCCGGATACACTGTTACTCGTTTCATAAACTCTTCAGCGCGTTTACGCTCACCCGGTCCGCCCAGTACAGTGAGAATGTTTTGAAATGCATCATTGGCCAATTGGCAACATACTAAGCGTTTGTCCTTAAATATTTTGTCGAGTATTGGTTTCACCGGAGATTCGCGCTCCTTTTCAGCCTGTTCAGTTAGAAGCGGCTCTTTGAACACGTAATTACAGCCGCCATTCGAAAGAGCGCTCACATAAGCCAGCAAAGTAGTCACATCCAAGTTTAATTCATTTGACAAGGTGGCATACTGATCCAGATCCACGTCAGGCTCTTCCAAGGAGGCAGTTTGTACTCCCATTTCCTTGAGCTCATCGTGCAACGAACTGTCAATTTTATTAGAGAAATAAAAAACGATCTGAAAGAATTATTGAAAAAATAATTATTTGAAAATAAAGTGGTTGGGACCATCATCACCTTGGGACGTTGAAACATGCAGAAGTGCAGTTCACTGGCTTCCAGATAATCGCTTGCCTGATCCAAAACGCTACGTGCACCAAAGCTGACGCAGCCTTTGGCAGCATCCTCGATAGATTTCGAGTTGCGCGCTATTACTTTTATCCATTTTAGGCCGTTATTCGCCACAATGTCTACACGCAGAGGACTCTCGCGCGATTCAAGGGTAAATACAGCATTTATATCCACGACTCCTTGCTGCAGACGCAAGGTTTTTATGAGAAATTCATAGTTAACAAAGTTACTGCTTGTGATGTGATTCTCCTTTAAAGTCTTTGTGCGTATAACCTGTAATTAAATATGGGTTAGCTATAAATAAATGTTTCAGTTTGTTCAAGCACTCCGACTTTTTCCAAGAATTTAAGTTCCTGTTCTATTTTCCTTTGCACTTTTGCTACTCCTGGAATGTCCTGGAATTCGACCAAAGATTTCTTAAGTTCCTCGCCCAGCCTGATTTTCTCATTGGCTTCTGCATATAGAGCATTATCCATTTCCATTGCCACCTGCTGAGCTTAAAAACTTTCTGTTCGTATTTTAATATTATTGTCATCGGCCAGCTGATCGACTAGGGCTTCTAAAACGTATCGGAAATTTATGTTATCGAAATGAAAGAAACTCTGTAGCGAGTACTGTCAAATACCGCCCGCGTTTTCTTCCATCCACTTTTTCTTCACCGGTCAAACCAAGCGGCAGCTCTGAAAATGACGCCGCTTGAGTGATGTGAAAATATCTAATCCAAACGCATCATTATTAAAATGTGTTAATTCATTGAACAAAATAGCAAAAGGTAATTAACTAAGGTGTAATCTACTTAAATTTGGCAATATTTTAGTGATAGCTATGCACAATGTATCTCCAGAAATCAGAAATGTCTGTGCTTTGGTCGCATTTGAAGTGTGCAAAATTAAAAAATAAATGCTGCTTACTAAGCATCGTTAGGCGACACGACGTTTGTTACTGTGGCCTTGGTATTATTAAAGTAGTACATTACCGCTAAAATCTTAATATTGTGCACGTAAATTAAGTTGGTCGTTTCTAACCTCAACATACACGTTTTTTCCTACAGTGCAACTGTGTAGGCTGAAAATAGTTCTGCTTCAATATGTACTTGTATAATTTGACGCTCCAAAAGGGCACCGGCGTCACACATGCCGTGCACGGAAATTTCTCAGGCGGTAAACAGCAGGAGGTGCTGCTGTCACGTGGCAAGTCGCTGGAACTGCTGCGACCCGATCCTAACACGGGCAAAGTCCACACGCTGATGTCGACGGAAATATTTGGTTGCATACGTGCGCTAATGGCCTTCCGTCTAACAGGCGGCACAAAAGGTTGGTATGATTTAATATTTAATATAATTTGATCTATGCACAAAACCCAATTGAGGCAACTTTGTTGGTTGTTCCCAGTTTGACCTTAGTGAACGTGTCTATGTGCGAAAGTAATTTGACTTGACGTCGCATTTGCTATGACCCTTAACCACATGGCATGGCGAACTGAAACTTCGAGTTACAAGAACTTCTAACCTCAAAAAAGTACAGTTTCATTGCTTCCAATATAAAATCAGATATATTTGGCTTTTCATAGATTATATTGTCGTGGGATCAGATTCTGGACGCATTGTTATACTGGAGTATATGCCTAGCAAGAATGCCTTGGAAAAAGTACATCAGGAAACCTTTGGCAAATCGGGCTGCCGCCGCATTGTGCCGGGACAGTACTTTGCCATTGATCCCAAGGGCCGTGCCGTGATGATTGGTGCTGTTGAAAAACAAAAGCTGGCCTACATCATGAATCGAGATACCCAGGCACGACTAACTATATCTTCACCTCTGGAGGCACACAAGTCCAACACATTGACTTACCATATGGTGGGCGTGGACGTTGGCTTTGATAATCCCATGTTTGCTTGTCTGGAAATCGATTACGAGGAAGCTGACTTGGATCCAACAGGTAAATATATGTCTTATCTAAATTTCATACTATTGGCGCTTTAATTCACAGTGCATATGGATAATAGACCATTGACATTGTTATGTACTTAGCGCTAGATAAATGTGACCACTGAACCATTGGTGCCGCTGTAATTACCTAGCTACACTTCACTGATTTGTGGTCCACATCCTTTTAAATTTAATTACATTGTTGATTCCTATTTAAACTTTCCACTAAACATTATTTTTATTATTAATTTGCAGGGGATGCAGCTCAACGGACGCAACAGACGCTCACATTTTACGAACTTGATTTGGGCCTTAACCATGTTGTTCGCAAGTACTCTGAACCACTCGAAGAACATGCAAACTTCTTGGTTTCTGTGCCAGGTGGCAATGACGGACCCTCTGGCGTGCTTATTTGCTCTGAGAACTATTTGACCTACAAGAATTTGGGTGATCAGCATGATATACGTTGTCCCATACCTCGTAGACGCAATGATCTTGATGATCCTGAGCGTGGAATGATCTTCATATGCTCTGCAACCCATCGCACGAAGAGCATGTACTTCTTTCTGCTACAAACAGAGCAGGGCGATATATTCAAGATAACCCTTGAGACCGATGACGATGTGGTGTCCGAAATCAAGCTAAAGTACTTTGATACAGTGCCCCCCGCGACAGCGATGTGTGTGCTGAAGACTGGTTTTCTGTTTGTAGCCAGTGAATTTGGCAACCAGTAAGTGAAACAGGAAATTGAGACATTTTTTCAGAGCGTTCTAACCTGTTTTCTCTTTGTTTTTAATAGTTACTTGTACCAAATAGCACATTTGGGTGATGACGATGATGAACCCGAATTCAGTTCTGCTATGCCACTGGAAGAAGGTGAAACATTCTTCTTCGCTCCACGTGCATTAAAGAATCTCGTTCTGGTCGATGAGTTGCCTTCCTTTGCGCCTATTATCACCTCCCAAGTGGCTGATTTGGCCAATGAGGATACGCCACAATTGTATGTGCTGTGTGGGCGTGGACCGCGCTCCACACTTCGTGTACTGCGCCATGGTCTTGAAGTATCAGAGATGGCTGTCTCCGAGTTGCCCGGTAATCCGAATGCCGTGTGGACTGTCAAGAAACGCATTGACGGTGAGTCGATATCAAAGATTTAATTTGATCTTTGCGCTTATTTATTAAGTTTAGACCTTAAGTTTGCTAGCTATGAAATATTTCTAATAACTCAACTGGTGCATTGATGATACTGAACACGATACCCCAAGATAAAGAAATAATATTCCTATACATGTACAGGATGTGCTACGATTGTTGATTTCAACTTTTAAAATATGTATAAAAGTGCTGCAAATTCGTGGCATCCATTAAATGGGCAGATATTTGATCAGCAACAATCCTAGCCTATGTACCTGTATATAAACACGATCCAAAAGCCACAAGTTATCAACCACCAGTTCTCTCTTATTTCAGGCGCTTAAACACAGACGTCTACTGTTTGTTGTGTGACTATTGAACAGATATAAAAAGCGAGTTATCCAATAGACTCGTGTATAATACTTATAATTTATATTTGTCTTTTGTGAAGCGATAGGTAAGGCAACATTACTGCAGCTCTTAAGTCAACAGATACTACAAAACAAATGATACAAACCTTGATTACTTAATATTATAATTAAGACTTGACATTGAACATGATGTGATTACTTATCATCCGTGTTTCAAATGAATTTTACGTTGATTTCAACTTGATAACCTGATTATTCAATGTCACCAAATGCCCTTAAATTGGTATATTTACAAAGAATATTTTACTGACGATCAAAGTATTTGTGTTGTGTTCCTACTTTTAGACGAGTTTGATGCCTATATCATTGTCTCATTCGTGAATGCTACACTGGTTCTGAGCATTGGCGAGACCGTCGAGGAAGTGACGGACAGCGGTTTTCTAGGCACTACGCCAACGTTGTGCTGTGCTGCACTGGGCGACGATGCTTTGGTCCAAGTCTATCCAGATGGCATTCGTCATATACGGTCTGATAAGCGCGTAAACGAATGGAAGGCGCCCGGCAAGAAATCCATCACAAAATGCGCTGTCAATCAACGTCAGGTGGTCATTACGCTCTCTGGTCGCGAGTTGGTTTACTTCGAAATGGATCCGGTAAGCATTAAATAAGGCAGAAGAGGATATTTAAGTACAGTTGATATATCCCTGTCTTCAAACTGTATTTATATATTCTCAATACATTGCCCTGATGACAAAAACACGAAAAAGAACAATCATGTTGAGACACTTTGTGTCCTGCAGTGCTGAGCAATTATTAGACAATGTATTTTTGCAAAATAACCCCGATTGATGAAGATTACTAATTGAGAATAATCTACCTACAGACTGGTGAACTGAACGAGTACACGGAACGGTCGGAAATGCCTGCAGAGATCATGTGCATGGCTCTGGGCACGGTGCCAGAGGGCGAGCAACGATCTTGGTTCTTAGCAGTTGGTCTGGCTGATAACACTGTGCGCATACTTTCTCTGGATCCCAATAATTGCCTCTCTCCGTGCTCCATGCAGGCGCTACCCTCGCCGGCCGAGTCGTTGTGTTTGGTCGAAATGGGTCATACGGAGAGTACGACCAATGCCGGTGCAGATGATGATGTGCCGGCACAACGCAGCGGCAGCAATAAGGGCACCATCTATCTGAATATTGGATTAAGTAACGGTGTCTTACTGCGCACTGTGTTGGATCCTGTATCTGGCGATTTGGCGGATACCCGAACACGTTATTTGGGTTCACGTCCGGTGAAACTGTTCCGCATCAAGATGCAAGGTTCTGAAGCCGTGTTGGCCATGTCTAGCCGCACCTGGTTGTCCTACTATCATCAGAATCGTTTCCATTTGACACCGCTGTCGTATGAGACGTTAGAATATGCTTCGGGCTTCTCTAGCGAACAGTGTAGTGAGGGCATTGTGGCTATATCGACTAATACTCTGCGTATCCTCGCGTTGGAGAAACTGGGCGCGGTTTTCAATCAGGTGGCTTTTCCACTGCAATTCACGCCGCGGGCCTTTGTCATACATCCGGATACGGGTCGCATGTTGATTGCTGAAACGGATCATAATGCGTACACCGAGGAAACAAAGAACACGCGTAAGGAGCAAATGGCTGAGGAAATGCGTAGCGCTGCTGGCGAAGAGGAGCGCGAACTGGCCAGGGAAATGGCCAACGCTTTCATCAATGAAGTGCTGCCCGAGGATGTGTTCTCTGCACCCAAGGCAGGACTCGGCTTATGGGCTTCGCAAATACGCTGCCTAGATGCCATGCACGGCCAAACGATGTTCACTGTGCCCCTAACACAGAACGAGGCTATCATGTCGATGGCCATGCTTAAGTTCTCCGTTGCTGCTGATGGTCGCTATTATTTGGCTGTGGGAATTGCCAAGGATCTACAGCTGAATCCGCGTATCTCGCAAGGTGGATGCATTGATATTTACAAAATTGATCCAACTTGCTCGGCACTAGAATTTCTACATCGTACTGAGATCGAGGAGATACCCGGCGCATTGTGTGGTTTCCAGGGTCGCCTACTAGCTGGCTGTGGTCGCATGCTGCGCATCTATGATTTGGGCAAGAAGAAGATGCTGCGCAAGTGCGAAAATAAACACATTCCCTACCAGATTGTCAACATTCAAGCGATGGGCCACCGTGTCTATGTCTCTGATGTCCAGGAGTCTGTATTCTTCATACGCTATCGTCGCGCCGAGAATCAGCTCATCATATTCGCTGATGATACCCATCCGCGTTGGGTAACGGCCACAACTCTCTTGGATTATGATACCATTGCTATTGCTGATAAGTTTGGCAACCTGAGCATTCAACGCCTGCCGCACTCAGTCACCGATGATGTGGACGAAGATCCTACAGGCACGAAGTCGCTCTGGGATCGTGGATTGCTGTCGGGTGCCTCGCAGAAGTCTGAGAACATTTGCTCGTTCCATGTGGGAGAGATTATCATGTCGCTACAGAAGGCCACTCTCATTCCCGGAGGCTCCGAAGCACTCATCTATGCCACATTGAGCGGTACCGTGGGCGCTTTCGTGCCGTTCACTAGTCGTGAGGACTACGACTTCTTCCAGCACTTGGAGATGCACATGCGCAATGAAAACCCGCCCTTATGTGGTCGGGATCATCTCAGCTACCGCAGCTCATACTATCCTGTGAAGAACGTACTGGACGGTGATCTCTGCGAACAGTATTTATCTATTGATGCAGTAAAGCAGAAGAGCATTGCAAGTGACATGTTCCGCACGCCCAATCAAATCTGCAAGAAGCTCGAAGACATACGCACACGCTATGCGTTCTAAATAGGTGAGTGTATAAATTACATGTGGAGCTGTTGGGGCAGCTATACGATATTTAACAACTAGATAGAAATTTTGTTAAATTAGTTTAAATAAATACGCTTATACTTATTTCTTTATTTGTTTGTTATTTGCAGTTGATTTTGAATGCTTAAGAGGACACCCAATTGCATCTTTTCATATTTAAGGTGAGTTTTCTCGATAGAAACTTATGCAAATTACTTTGTGATGAGCTAAGCTGTTACCTTGTTACTAAGAAATTACTTATGCAATTAATATTAATAGTTTTCCTTGTTCTATTGCAGTATAATAAACAACTCAACCCTCTATCGATTGGAGTCTTGGAACACATTCGCAATAGCTGAAAAGGTAATTAAATGGGGATTAGCTAGAGAGCAAATAAATAATCTACGATGATGTTTTTTTACATATGTTAGACTAATGAAATGATTTGATTGTAACTTAATTACTGAGTTCAAAGCTCAAATAAATATGGTTTGAAAAGTAGATCCACGCCGTACTAAAATAAATTTTTTATTCTCTTTTGCAGCTAATTTGTGCTCCGGATTCTTTGATTGGTCGACATCTAAAATATTTACTAGGTAAGTTTGAATATTAATTAAATTATACTCAAAATAGTTGCTAATCATGTGTTTTTCTTCTTCATTGCAGTTTAAATATGTAATTGGTAATACTTAGACGTAGAATGCACATTAATACACCCATACACAACCACTAAACGACTGCCTATTTATATTTATACTAGATTTAATTGTTGCATAAAGTCAACATTTGTGCATCATATTTAATTGCCACACTTTTGTAATTTAAGCCACAATATTACTCTAATAATAATAATAAATGTATACAAAGCACAAAGTGGGTCTTAATTTGCATGTGCTTGTTAGCCATGTAGCTCGGTTCTTGGCCTTGTTTACCAGCATTCGCCACTCTACCGCTGTGGCATGCCACGGATATCAGCTAAGCTCCAAGCATTTCTAGTTTTCTCTCTACCCATCTCTCTGTGGTATGTGCGCAATATCAAATTGTTGTAATTTGTTATGTACCGAGTTATAAGCACAGTAGTTATGCAAATTACGTGCCTCTCCTAGCTCTCGTTGTTGGCCCGGTGGCCCGGCCATAAAGCAAGCATCCGCAAAGTGTTCCACTTTGTGGCATGTGAAAGGTGGGAGCGGGAGGGAGCGTGTGCAGCACAGTTGCATCAACTAGCTGGCGCTGCGCCATCTGGTTAAACGATTTATTAACTTCATTTCTAGATCATTAGATCGCATAACACGGACATTCATCACTTGTTTGCACTTTTTGCTGCAACACGCAAGTGTGCAACGCAAAACAACAACAACTGCAGCGACTGCAACGTGAAGCTGCAGGCAGCCGCTACGCATGCAATTCACGCCACTTGCAGCTGCAGCCTGAGCATCGATCGCGCCACCGATAAGCGCAATCAACGCTTGGCGCAAACACTTGCCCAACACATGTAGCCCTAATACAGTCACGCCTACTTCTGATACCCTTTCCAAGTGGTGATGCAATTTGCAGAGACTTGGAAAGGGTTTATGAATCTTCAACTCCTCATAATTGATTCACTTCGAAGCCCTTCGCCTGGCAGGACATTTGGCAGTCGACCTAGCTCAACTTTTGGTCTGCGATGGGTGCGCCTGGATGCTGTTGCCATATCCATTTGCGGAATGCGTTCAGCGTTTGCACAGATGCCCAGTTGTAGATAAGGCAAATGCTTTGTCTGGACTGCGATGTCCTGTACCTGTATATGAGCTTTGCGTTGTTTGTTCCTCTTGTTGTTGCTGATGCTGTTGCTGTTGCTGTTGGGGCGTTGTTGGCTGCTATCAGCGCTGGCCGATCAACGATCTGAGCATCTGAATCGAACTCCGCTTGGGCTCTGCGGCAGCAGCTGAGCTAGATGCTTATCAAAAATGCCTCGCGTGATAAAATATTCGCATGAAAGAGCCAGAGACTGGAGATGGAGATTGGGCACTGTAGAGCTTGTAACTTGGAGCTTGCAAATGGAAATGGGTGTTAACGCAGCAACTTTTCAGCTGTCCTCGTTGTTGGATAGCGTGTAAGAATTTTCTGCGAATTCGCTGAGATTTTAATCGGTTAGCTGTCTGGCAGTCTGACTCGCTGTAGACATAGCCCGACACTTTCCCTGTAAATGAAATACTCATTTTCCGAGCATTTTCCAGTCACGTCGTTTCACAGTTAGCAACTTTATTAAAACTAACGGCAAGCCAAATAATTAAAACGCAGCACAGCAAAAAAGCAAAGAGGAATCGCAAATTGCGGGCCATGTAATAAATAGAATCATCAGCCAGTCAGCCAGTCAGCTAGGTAGCCAGCCAGCAAGCCAGCCAGCCAGGCAGCGGCCGGTCAGAGCCAGACAGTTAAAGTCAGGGTCTCGGTTTGGGGCTGTCTAACCGCCATCATCATCATCATCAGCAGCAGCAGCAGCGTGAACATTATCATGATCATGATCGTGTTCATTGGCAGTCGGAGCAGCATTATTTTAATTCACTTAGCAGCTTTGGACATTGGACGTTTAGGCACAGCTGTGAGCCGGTCTGACTCTGCTCTCTTCGCCTGACAAACCAATTATACAGCATGGATTTCGATGTGCAAGTGTAGATAGGCGAGAGGGAAGCGAAGGAGAGGATGAGGATCGGCATATAAGGTGCTTAGGAAAATAATAAGACAACTTGATTACGTTGAGGCAACTGAAAGAGATTAAAAACTTCTTAGAAATTATAATTGAACTATTTAACGGAGTCTAAAGATAGCAGAAGACTAAAATAGTTAAATATATATGTATGAACACAATCTTTGAAAACTTAATATTAATAATAATTAGTGTCAATAATCAAGTTGAAAATCTTTTATGAAGAGATTGACATAAATATTGTAAAAGACGCTCTGAAAGTGGGGATCCATATGATACCATTAAAAGCAAAAACTTGGACTTGCTAGCAATACCAATTAAAAGTCAAGAGTTGTGCGAAAATGATATTTCATTTAAAGATCCAATTTTCTGCAGCTGACACAATTTTATTTATAAAGATCAGAGCTGAGCACAGCTTGACGTTAACTGCTTTTATAATGAGCAGCAGGAATCTGAGGAGAAAACATAAAGTTATCAATTCGCTTTGCTTGGTTTACACCACAATCGCAGCTCCGATTTGATTCACTCAGCTGTCAGCGCAGCTGTAGGGTCTAACCAGGAGAAGAGGAAGACGATGAGCAGAACAGAACAGCAAAAAACAAGTAAGAAAGCTCTAGTCGAGACTGCTCGACTACGAGATCCCCTGAACCCTACAAGCAACTGATATTTCAAAAATAATTAGCAAACACACACGCACACACACACGCATACAAACAAACACACGTACACACATACACATGCAAACAAACAGACGCATACACACACACTCACATATACAGGCGATTGCGCTTTGGTTGCGCTGCAGTGTTGGCAATATTAGGAGAACTTATTTGTTGAATAATTTAATTTCTAGACGTACGATCGTAATGAAACTTTCAGAACGTATTCACAATGTTAAAATGTATGTGTATACCGAAGCACAAGTCTCTAGTATTTGATATACGACTTTTACAAAGATGAGGGTGAGGGGGTGGTTTTAGGGGTGGGGGGTAAATTTTAACAAAAACCGAAATTGTATAAAATTCATCTTAATATACATTTTAAATTTGGAGACTCTAGCTTGAAAGATGTAGGAGATATAATTATTTAAGTGATCTTCGATAAGGTTTTTTATCGATAAAAAAATATCGGAATGAGTTATCGTTTTTTAGTGATAAACTCGATCTGCGCGTGATATATACGGACATTTTAAAAAAAAGTTGAAGTCTCTAGCTCTTATATCTTCTGAAATCGACGCGTTCATACATACGGACGGACGGACGGACGGACGGACGGACGGACGGACGGACGGACGGACGGACGGACGGACGGACGGACAGACAGACGGACAGGGCCAAATCGACTCAGCTTGTCGTCCTGATCAAGAATATATATACTTTGTGGGGTCTGCCACGCCTCCTTCTGCCTGTTACATACTTTTAACAAAACCATTATACCCTGATTTCCCATTTTCAATGGGTTCAGGGTATAAAAACTAATTGCCGCCTGCCAGAAGAGGGAAAGCTGGAGGGAGCCAAGGAGAATGACAATCGGATGCGAGGCATATGGATCCGCATGCTCAGCTGTGGATTGCTGTCAGCAAATCTGTCGTGGTCAGTTGAATGTACTTATCTACCTTCAGCACACATACACACATATGTCTGTACGTATGGAAGCTTGCGTGCGTAGCTTTGGCTTGACGTAGGGCAGAGCTGACCCCATTCGGTGTCATTAACGTGGCCCAAGGTCTGTTTGTTTTGGCTTGGCTTGGCTGGCAATTTGCGCATAATTGACTGAGGCAAATATGAAATGCGATGAGGAGACTTTGGTGTGCGTCACTCTGAACTCATTTGAACTGCCGCCGAGCTTGTCAGCAGCTCCAGCTGTTGCTGCCAACTCAAGTCTCGGCCGGAGGCGAAGGCGGTTCGACCCGATCTCTGATCCTCAACGACAAAACTCAGTTTCCAGTCACTTAGTCAACAATCTGTTGCATCTAATTGTCTTTTGCAGCAAATTACTCAATTCCGTGTTGCTGCTGCTGATGCTGCGATAGCAACAGATGTAGATCTGACCCGCTCCTTCTCTCTCTCTCTCTCTCTCTCTCTCTCACTCCCTCTCTCTTACTCCTCTGTCGTGTCTTTGACATAATTTTCACTTGAGTTTGTTTTTGAGCAGCACAAATTGGACTGCGTTGATGACGATGATGCGTTGAGTAACTCAATCGCAATCTCTTAGTTTACGGCTCTGCATCGGCGCTTCGTATGCCATTGGAAACATGCACTTTAATGGGCGTGGCCCACTTCCGCAAGCAATTTGCTGCGGTTCTTGGGCGGCGGGCATAATGGAACATTTTAATGCTGAAACTGATGATTAAAATCAAAGTCATAAGACGATGTAGGTAGGCAGCTTGGGAAGAGTGGGAACGAGCGGGATACCCTGTAAGATGAATGTGAGAATAAAGAGAGAGAGAGAGAGAGGGAAAAGTAGCTACAACAGCTATATGAGCTATCTCTATCTCTGCTCCTTACTCTTCTCCTTACTATCTCAAGTGCTAGAGCAGATCTATCAGATCAGAGCCGACGTCAATTTCCTTCAACTTTCCATTGCTGGAAAGCAACTGCCTGTCCTCAGTGGCTTAACATTTACAGGGTACCAGAGCTGCACCACTTGCACAAGATGTCAAGAACGCAGTCGCAGTTGATGCTGCGAGTCACAATTGAAGCTGCAAGTTGCAAGTTGCAAGTTGCCAGTTGCAAGTTGCCAGTTGCAAGTTGCCAGTTGCAAGTTGCCAGTTGGCAGTTAAATACGTTGATCACTCGCACAGATCATCAACACGAACATGCCACAGCCGCAGCAGAGACACGTCGAGCCAGCGAGCCATAAAAACGGGAGCAGACTGCAAACATAATTGAAAGCAATTTGCGGCTGACTAACTGAGGCCAAGGAGTAGCAGACCTAAAAGGTGAACGAGATAGAGAGGGAGAGAGATACAGAGAGAGAGAGAGAGAGAGTGGAATTGAGGTGGGGTCTGCTGTGGCTGGGTGATCTGAGCAGACGGCAGGTCGAGCGTCAGCATAAACATTACATATATTGCCACACACACACACTCACACGTGTTGTTTGTCATTTCAGTTGGCGCTTCGCATTTGCTTTGAGTGAAGGGGTTCTTCAGTTGTTGCTGCCACACATGCAAGCGAGCGAGCGGAAGTGTCTCAGTTCCGGCAAATGTTGATCATCTGCACCTGAACAGAGACATAGAGAGAGAGAGAGAGAGAGAGGGGGGGATTTAGGGAGAAAGGGGAGAAAGAAAACACATTTGATGCAGCTGTTCATCCTCGAGGCCCCCATTTTCCCCCTTTGCTATTGCGCAATTGTGCAATGCCTTTGATTTGGTTCTTTTGCCACTCGACTCGTAATTGCAAACAGCTGAACCACATGTGCTGCTGCCCCCAAAAGCCTAATCGATATTTTTGGGGCTAGCGAAAGGGGTGTGAGAGGCCAGAGTAGAGTCAATGATCATTAGCATAGCTAGAAGGCATATTTCTGAAAGTGCGCGCCCGGGTCTAGCCCTGGGCCCGGGGGCAATTGTTAATTAACTGAAAGTGTCAACTGGTTGCAATCAACCAAATCTGATTTGCTTTTTGAGACATAAAAAACAGATGGAAATTTGTAAAATTGCTTAATGGAACAGTGGACTTCTGGGATTTCTATTCCAGACTCGTAGTGCCAATAATCAAGTTTTACATCAATGCTAAAAATAGCTTTGCCTTTGTATAAATTGAGGTAACAATATGAGACTTAAAATTCGCGTAATCTACAAATTCAAAAATTTCACAATTCCCTCTCTTCCTCTATCTCTCCGATAGATTCTTACTCTAGCTTGATATCCATTGATCTCTCTTTTTCTGCATCTCTCTCGCTCTCAATTTTACACTCTCACTCTCTTCCTTCATCCTCCTCTCAACCAGTGTTTATCCCTTTGCCTTCTCTCTCTTCGGTTTCATACCATCGTAATGTTTTATTCCCTAGTTTCTCCCCCTCTGCTGTTTCCACTTAGCGCAATAAAATATAGTTTTCTATTAATACTTCTTGACATACATCAAAATTTCCTGGGAATTAACTTATCAATTTGCACAATTCGTCCAATTCAGTGAGCAAAACTTTCAGTGCTTATTAAATAAACTCGGATAGCGAGATTTCATGGGCCGCCCCTGAAGGTTAACTCCCAGGGGTCATTTCGCTTAAGCCAAGCTTGGTTGGGCAGCAATCTGGTTGGGCATGGAGCTCCGACATATAATCATGCATATACATGTACTTATACACTATATGTACTGCACATACACAGCTGAATCATGAGGCATATACCCGATATATGTTTGTATATTTATATGTATGTATATATAAAGCAACTTCCTACAGCTGCTGAAGACACAGCCGGCCAAGTGCGTTGGGTATACGACGTACATACATATATTTTGCAGTTGTTGCACAAATAATGAATGAAACGCGTTGTTGTTGTTGTTGTTATTGTTAAAGTTTATCAAGTTGAAATTGCACAGTTGGTTGACTGCTGCCACAACAAACAGCAAACGAAAGAGCAATGAAAAGGCTCTCGACTTATGGTTGGGGCTCAACTTGTGCTTGTGAGAGTGGGACTTAACCTATTTGTATGCCCGCTCAAGTGGTGCAGAGTGAGCATATTGGTTGTGTTTTTAATGGAGATTGACTGCCAAGGTGGTCTATATAAATATGACTACTCAGCTCCAGCCTTAGCCGGTGCACGATTGTTGGACCTGCCCTCAAAATCTACAGGAAAAAGTCATCAATATTTGGAGGTAAACAATTGAAAAGCTAAGAAACATGAGAGCTGCGGAGAAGTTCAATAAAACTAAATGAAATTTGAGTGCAATAAACTGCGATTAGTGTTTGTTTGTCTTGGAGTCTGCTGCTGTTGCTGTTTCTATTTGAGCTTCCGTTTCCGATCGGATTGGATTGGGCTGCTGCTCAGTGCGCTGTTTACGTTCCGAAGCCCAGTCGAGAGTGGAGGGGCTCTTAGGCAGTTGTCCACAACCCTGAGCTCAGCGATTCACTGTCAGGCGACGGTCCACGCACAAGGCAAACAAGCCGAGCAGCAGGCGGGCCAGATGTTGATGTTGTTGTTGTTGTTGTTGTTGTTTATAGCAAATTGCGCATACGCCTCGTTGTGCGGCCAGGCGTTGCAAATAGTTTGTCATAAGTATACATAAATACACATACACATACATATATATATACTGTTGTGTATATATGATCATTCAGCTCACCCACACAGCAATAATTCAAGTGCAGCGCTCATCAATAAAGTGAAATTTTTGCTTTTGGGGCGTGCAGCCTTGCCCGATTGTTGTTGTGCTTTGATGGACACATGCACGAGGCATATGCTACACATGCACACACCAAGTGATATATATATACACATGTGTGCATGTATATACTGTATGAACGACAAGGCAGCAGCTGAGGCAGCAACCGGACGCACGTGTTCATTTTCATTTGGCGCACAGAGAACCCAACGATAAATAGCCGCAGTCGCAGTCGCAGCCGCAGCAACAACAGCTGTACAGCAGAATCTTTGTAGACGATGACGGAGACGCAGACGACGCTGATGACGACCAACTGCGGAAATTATTCATTCAAGTGCTGCTGCTGCTGCTGTTGCTGTTGTTGCGGCTTCAGCTTCTGCTTCGGCCTCTGCTTCTTCGGCCCGGCTTGGCTTGGCTGCTTCTGCCAAGTAACAATTTGAAATTCATACAAATTGCGAGCGGCGAGCGGAACCAGACAATAGCCGCAACGCTTGCCACATGCGGGGGCAGCAACTGGAGCCACCCAAGCAGCGCCAACATGTCCGGCAGCAGCAACAGCAACAACAATAGCTGTCCATCAAACTGGCAGCGAGGCGCAACGAGCTCCCAAATGTGGCTGTTGTTTGATTTCATTTGCCAAAATAATTGTCTCACATTGCATAATCCAGCAGCAGCAGCAACAACAACAATAGCAACAATAGCAACCACAGCAACAAACAATGAACGAAATGAAAGCTCAGCTTTCACCCCGACATTTGGGCCGGGTCTAAAGCCATCAGCAACTGCGGATCACAGACAATAAAACAAAAGCTGAAAAAAGCTAAAAAGCCAAATCTGAGCAAAGCAACAACAACAACAACAACCTAAAAAAACCCAAATTCAGGCAACGAGCTCAGCGCTGGCAGCACACGGCACACAGGTGTGCACAATCAATCAACATGAGATCCCATTTAAGCTGCTGTAACAATGACCACGATAATCACGCAGCCACAGCTACAACCACAACCACAGATCGCTCGTGTTTTTTTTTGGTTCCAGGTCCACGCACAATCGCGTTGATAGCTTCGATAGCCGCACAAAAGTCAGAGCAAGAGCCAGAGCTTGTCTGACCATTTCTGTGAGCAGAGACCACCGCACCACAATCGCTCAAGGCAGCAGCCGCAGTGGTGGTGCGGTTGCGGGTGTTGCTGCTGGAGCCGCAGCATTGTCTAGACCCAGCTGATTGCTGTTACATTCCACACTTAATTAGCTGCCAGCCCATGGCTAAACAATGCTCTCGAACAATTTCCCAAAAATTTTATTTATAGCAGTATGAATTTTTGACTCTCAGGTAGATCAAGCAAAAGAGTAGATCATGTTGAAGGGTCGATAGTTGGGCACAGCTGAGTGTTGATGAATATGGCTGTAGTAAAGCTGATTGAAGTGAAATAACAAACATTAAAATTATTAATATTTTTGACTTCATTTTTCAATTGCTTTCACTCTTCAATTAAATGTATTTTTATTAAATTTTTTGAGTAATATTACATTGTTTTTCGGACAAATGGGACTCTATTTTTAAATGTATTTTTTAATTATTTTTTATTACAATATATTAACAAAATTTAAATGACAGTAGCTAGTCGTATGCTTTAATTAATAAAATATTAAATTTTTTATTTTTTAAATATTTTTTAATAATAAGAAACTAAGAAAATAATCAAGAAATAATGGCATATTCATATATTATCTTTCTCTCTCTCTCTTGCCCCCTTGATAAATCAAAGTGCTGAATACTTTTTTAGTCTCGCCTTTCACCTGATCAATTTGTTTAACAAATTTAAATTTCTATTGAGTAATTAATCTCATTTGTCCAGCTCATTTCCTAGAGGCAGCCAGTCGAAGGGGATTTTCTTCTAGCTCATTTGCCAGCTGAAGTCGCAGAGTTCAACTATATATGCTCTTTATCAAGCCCCCAACACAATATAGTCGCAATGTTGAACAATTTTAATTGGATATATGTTCATTGACTGCAACAACAACTGCAACAGCAACAGCAACAAGTGCGGCAAGTCGTGTTGCTCATATTTTGCTGAATGCTGAGCGAAATTAGCATATGAATAAGTTTTGAGTGTTACACCAGCTGTGCGTGTGTGAGTGCGTGCGTGTGTGAGTGGTGCGTGTGGTTTTCTTGGCTTGAAGTTGAAGAAGGCGGCGGCACGCATCAAAGCCGACCACCAACAATTGCCACAGTCAGAGCCGGAGTCGCAGTCGCAGTCGGAGTCGGAGTTGGAGTTGGAGTCGCAGCAACATGTGCACACTCGACTCGTATGAAAACTAAAACCGAAACTGAAACCGAAACTGAGCTCGAATTGGAGGTCACGTAGTTGTCCGGGCACCATGCAACGCCTTCATTTGGCCAGCGCTGCTCTGTGCCGCATATAAATTACACAATGCAACACACAGACGACGCCGCGTTGCTGCAACTCGGCCACAAATCGAATTGCCGCAAAAAAAAAAGAAACAGAAAAACTGAGAGGCAAGTGAAACCCTGTAAATGCAATGAAATGGTTTTTAACTTTTGCAATTTTTCAACGGCCAAGCCAAAAAAATAAAACACAACAAATAATAAAAGATGTGCGAGAGCCGGGAGGAAATGAACGAAGAGTGAATGTGCTTACAAACCATGATATATATAGAATGGGATATATACATACGATTTAGTATAACATATTTGGAACAACAAGATATAGAAACATTTGCTGAAATACTTTCAAATATAGTTAGATGCACTTATTCGATATGCTGTAATAAAATGTGAAAAAATATAATATGTTTATATGTATATATATGTCGAATAAATATAGCATAAATATTGTATTGGGTGTTCTGGTGGTTCTTGATATTTATTTATTTATCTATTTAGTTTTCTTGAGCTGCGCTTGCCGATTTTCTTAAACTTTAATTCCTGTTGCTTGGACTGGACTTCTTATGTCTTCATCTACGACTTATAAAGCAGATGTGAGATCTATGATGAGCTGCTTGCCTTAAACTACGCTCTTGTGATCTTTAGTTTTGCTCCACATTTCTTTTGAGTCTCTCACGCCAGATATTAAAGTCAATAATTAATTTTATATATAAGCTGATCATAGTTTGTCTAGTCCATCAAAAGTATATAGACTCGATATCAAATAGATTTTCTGCGCAGACAAATTGCATGAGCGAATCGCAGCACCCTCTTGGCAGGGTAAAGCAAACTAAGCTTCAAGCTGAAGGCGTCGGCATGGCAATAATATGGTTTTTGATGTTTAAACAAGGTCAGCTCTGC